>NC_141828.1:27718715-27869787 GCF_982586985.1 Callionymus lyra
AATGAAAGAACTCAAGAGCACAGTACAGAAAGGCTGGCCTGAAAACAAAAAGGATTGCCCTGTGCAAATACAAGACTATTGGAACTATAGGGCAGAGCTCACAGTGGTGGATGACATGGTGTTGAAAGGGAGCAAATACGTTATTCCATCCTCACTACGTAAACAAATGCTCCAAAATATTCACGAAGGCCACCTTGGAGAAGTGAAGTGTAAACGCAGGGCCAGAGAAGTGATGTACTGGCCGAGAATCAATTTAGATATAAGCCAGACGACAGCGTCATGTGAACTTTGTCGCACCCACAGGCCAAGACAACAAGCTGAGCCACTGATGATGCATCCAGTGCCCCACAGACCCTACTGCAAGGTTGGCACTGACCTGTTTGACTGTGATGGTAAGAGTTACATAGTGGTCACCGACTATTTCTCAAACTATCCTGGAGTTGGAGCGCTGCAGTGAACATCAAGCAAAGCAGTCATCAGCTACCTCAAGACTGTCTTCGCTAGACATGGTGTCCCATTTGAACTGTTCTTGGATAATGGACCCCAGTTTTCTAGCTGCGAGTTTGCTGCCTTTGCCAAAGAATGGGGGTTTCAACACTCTACATCGAGTCCAACCTATCCAAATTCGAACTGCCTGGCAGAAAGCTCTGTAAAGACAGTAAAAACAATGATGAAGAAAGCAGAGGACAGAGATGACTTTCAGACAAGTTTACTGATTTACCGGAGTACACCTCTACAGAATGGACTGTCACCAGCCCAAATGCTGATGGGTAGGAGCATTCGCTCCAACCTACCACTAAATGAGGACTTGCTGACGCCGAAAAATGCATACAAAGTCAGAAACGCAGGAGAGCACCAAAAAGTGAAACAAAAACAGCTGTATGACAGAACGGCTAAACACGTGCCTATGCTGAAGCCAGGAGACGTAGTGCGACTCAGAGACATCCCTACAGGCGCATGGAGACAAAAAGGACGGGTGGAGGAGGAAGTTGCCGCACGCTCCTACAGGATCCAGACAGAGAGTGGATTGTCTCTGAGAAGGAACCGCACGGATCTTCAACTACAGCTGACTGAAAAGGACACTACAGCTCAGGAGATGGTTCAGCAGGACACGGCGGAATCTACAGAGTCAACTAACAGTGGGACTGACCACACTGACTGTAGCCTGACAGCAGCGTCTGCGTCGCCAGCTGTTGAAAGACTGTCCAGACCTGTAAGACATGTTCAGCCACCTAAAAGGCTGACTGAGAGTTGCTAAGGACTCTTGTTTACAAGTTGCTAGACGAAGAAGCAACGTGGATGTTTAAGTTCATCAAAGAAATGTTAATGTAAATGAAGAAAGAAAAGCATGGCTTTGTTTTAAGGGGTATATATCATCTATTTTATAGGGGGAAAGATTAGATGTTATGAGTATAGTAACACGAGAACTACATTACCCAGCATGCCACAGCAGTTAGGAGCATGCATGGAAGCCCCGCCTGTACGTCAGTTCTAGGTAGCCATGCAGGTAGCACAAGAATGTGTACATGTTAATAAAGGATGAAGTTAATATTAACAGACCAGATATCAGCAAGATAATACAGGAACGTTGTTTTACTTCCACACCTGGGTCTCTTGACTTTTTGAACTCCTGACACAAGGGTCGGCAACTTGAACGGCTCTAAAGAAAACTGATCTCACGACAAAGAAATGTACAATAACCATATCCTATGCTATAAGGTGTCCATTGCCAGCACCAAAACCCACTACTACTCCAGTATAATCACTGCCAACAAAGGCAACTCTAAGTAAGTAAGTAAGTAATTTTTATTTGTATAGCGCTGTTCCAGACCAGGGTCACAAAGCGCTTAAACAATCAAAACAATACTCAATAAAGTATATACTTTAAAGGGCAAGATAAAACTGATAATACAATAGGAGTTCCAGAAAATCAAGGAAAAGCCTGAACAAATAACTCGGCCTAAGATGTTCCTTGAAGGACTCAGTAGACTCCATCAAGCGCAAAGAGAGAAGAAAATCATTCCAAAGCTTAGGAACAAAAGCCTGGAAGGATTTTTCTCCTCTGGCCCTGAACTGTGTGCGAGGAAGCATCAGTAGATTCTGATCCACAGACCTCAGAGCCCAAGCTGGGGTGTAAGGCTGGATCAGATCAACTGCAGGCGAGACAGCTCCTTCTTGTTAAGACATGAAAATAAACTGCTGCAGTAGTCCAGGCGAGAAGCCACAAATGCATGGATTACAAGCTCCAGATCATGTTGTGACAACATTTTTCTAAGTTTACAGATTTTTCTCAGTTGAAGGAAACAGTTTCCGGTCAGTTTCTTACAGTGTTGAACAAGAGACATGTCTTTATCAAATACAAAACCCAGGTTTCTCAGGCTAAGTTTGACAGACTGACCTAAGTCACCCAAGTACTGACTCAACCCTGGAACCTTGGAATCAGGAGCAATCACCAGAGTTTCAGTTTTCTCCACATTTAGCTGCAAAGTGTTTTCACTCAGCCATTGTTTGATTTCTATCAAACAATTGACTAAGCTGTTCAGCCTCTGGGGCTCAGTTGGATCAAAAGAGCAGTAGAGCTGGATGTCATCAGCAAAAATGTTGCAAGAAACATCAGGAAATATCTGAATGATTTTACTGAGGGGAATCAAGTACAGCAAAAATAATAAAGGACTCAGAACAGAACCTTTAGGGACTCCACACAACAGATCTGCCGATTCAGACCTTATTTGATTGGCAGATAAACTAAAACTTCGCCCAGAAAGGTAAGATGAGAAGCATTCTAACACAGACCCAGACAGTCCCACTTCGTCCCTCAGTCTTCTTAGCAGGATCTGGTGATCAACTGTGTCAAAGGCTGAGGACAGATCCAAGAGAACCAGAGCAGTGAATTTACCCGAGTCAGCCAACATCATGATGTCACTGGACACTTTCAATAAAGGTGTCTCCGTAGAGTGATGTTTACGGAAGCCAGACTGAAACTTCTCATGGATGTCGATCCAAGAACAAAGACAGCTGTTCAGACACCACCTTCTCCAAGATCTTGGACAAGAAAGGGAGCTTAGAAATAGGCCTGAAATTACTGAGGTCAGTTGGGTCTAAGCCTGTTTTTTTGAGCAGAGGCTCCACAATGGCATGTTTAAATGCATTGGGAAAAACCCCTGTGGAAAGGGATAGGTTCACCATATTGGTAACCCAGGGGCCAATTGCATCAAATACTTTGATAAAAAGCCTACAAGGAATGACGTCATCTGAGCAAGAGGAGGGTTTCATCTTGTTCACTAGTGCCGAAATATCACCCAAAGATACAACAGTGAAGGAAGACCAAGAGGAGGAGAGGGGCTCAAAGACAGTAGGAGTTTCTAACAAAGGGGGAAAGATTTTCTCTTTGATCAATTTAATTTTGTCAATGAAAAATCTCAACAATGCATTGCTGTCAGCTTCACAGAAGACAGGCGTGATTTGAGGAGCAGGAGACACGAGAGAATTAATCGTGTCAACACTTTGTGTTTTTTCTTATTTGCTGCTACCAGTTTTCTGAAGTAATCAGATCAAGCAGTTTCTACCATCTCATTGTAAGAAGACATCAGATCCCTGAGGTGAAGTCTGTGCACCTCAAGTTTAGTGGACCTCCAGAGACGCGCAGTCTTTCGACAAAGTCTCTTCAGACTCAGGAGATTTTCATTAGGTCAAGGGCACCGTTTTTTCTGAATTTTCAAGTTCGATTTAACAGGTGCCACTTGATCCAGTATTTCAACACAATGAGTAGTGAAACAGTGAATCAAACTTTCCACGTCTGGGCAGTCATCAAAGGAAAGAGAGTCAAACATAGCAGAAAAACTGTCTGCAGTATCAGCTGAGATGACGCGTCTCTGAGACCTAACTTTCAAAGGCTTAGGTTCAGGGATGAAGTCCAGGTTAAACAAGACAAGAGAATGATCACTCAGATGGACATCATGTACAGATACATTAAAAATGTCCAGGCCAAGAGTAAAAACCAAGTCTAAAATGTGGCCTTTTTGATGAGTGGGTGCTGGAACATGTTGCTCAAAATTAAAGGCTTCTGTTAAAGTTAAAAGTTATTTAGCAAAGCAAGATGTGACGTCATCAACATGAAGATTAAAGTCTCCTAGAATAAGAACAGATTCCATTTGAATAATGGAAGATAAGAAGTCACTAAAGTCTTTCAAGAACATCGCCGCAGGACCAGGCGGGCGGTAGATTGACACACGACAGAAAGGTCTTGTAGAACCAACCAAGATCATCTGAGACTCAAAAGAAGTGAATTCCTGTGTCTGAATAACTTTGCAAGAACAACTCTCCTTATAGACTGTAGCAAGACCTCCCCCACGACCAGAGAGGCGAGGCTTTCCCAGGACAGCGTTCCCTACTGGACAGAGTTCGTTCAGATGAATAAACTCTTTCTCTTTCTACCAAGTCTCAGAAAGACATACAGTAATAAATCCAAATTAAATCTTGTGAAAAAATCATTAAGAATAAAGGATTTATTAGTAATGGAGCGAACATTAAGAAGTCTTACATTCAGCACCAATGACGTCACTGATGACGCCGCGTCACTGACAGGCGCGCAGAGCGGGATCTTTTGACGCGAACAGCAGCGTTCACGTGGGTACCAGCTGTCACTCACGATCAACTCGGTTGAAAAAGCCGAATCAAAGAGAGGAATTGAAAATATCTTACCACCTTTCGTTGAGGTCTGGGTAGACGGCAGCACTGACGTGTCGTCACACACTTCAGTGATAGGAACTTCGATCAAATATCGATGACGTCCGATGACGTCCGAGTTCTTCCGCGCGATCGCGACTGCGCATCTCATCCTGACCTGTACTCCAGACCGACTCGATCGCTTGTGGAAATCACCCGGTACCCGAGAGATCAAACGATATTCCACAGAGTCCGAGTCGATGAGAAGCGGAGCCGGAAACAAACTCACGTTGGTAACGGTCACGAGTAAAGTCCTCCATCGACTCTCTGATGTTGAAAAGAGCATCACGATCATAGATCCGTAATGCTTGAGACATATCTTTAGTGATATGAGCATAATATCCGGACAAGTAGTCGTTAAAATGACTGTTTTTGGCAATTATTGCAGGAGCTCACGTTCGCAGTAGCCGATCAAAGGCTCACCGGAAGCGGAAATGAGCCACTTTTCTCCCTACTAAACAATATCACCCAACCCCAGGACTCCCACTTGTACACAACCTCCTTCTGCAACACTTTAATGTCATTTTTCATTGCAAAAATCCAGAATATTCACCATCATCTTGGAACAACCCCTCACCTCAGCATCTCAGCCGACTCTCACCATACACTCATTATCCTCCTTCCAGCTCCCCACTCTCCCAGAAATGACAGGACTCATTTAGAAATCCAAACCTTCCACCTGTCAACTTGACCCCCTCCCCACGCAATTTGTTAAAGCCAGCCTCCCCTCCCTTGCCCCCATAATTTCTGCTATCATCCACTTCTCCCTAACCACTGGAACTGTTCCTCCATCCTTCAAAACTGCTGCCATAACCCTAATTAAAAAAAAAAACTTGGTACAGACCCCTCTGACTTCGACAACTTCCGTCCTATATCAAATCTACCCTTCATCTCAAAAATCTTTGAAAAAACAGTCGCCTCTCAACTCCATTCTCACTTATCCAATAATAACCTGTATGAACAGTTCCAGTCAGGTTTCCACCCACTCCACAGCACTGAAACAGCACTCATTAAAATTACAAATGATCTCCTCATGGCAGCTGATTCTGGTCTTCTCACCATTCTCATCCTCCTCGACCTGAGTGCAGCCTTTGATACCATCTGTCACACCACCCTCCTCAATAGGCTGTCTTCCATTGGCATCACACATACTACATTCAAATGGTTCATATCCTACCTCTCTGGCCGCACTCAGTTCATTCAGTTAAAGTCCATTAAATCCGTCCCTTCCTCTGTCACTTCAGGTGTGCCCCAGGGGCCCCTACTCTTCATCATCTACCTCCTTCCCCTCTGCAATATCTTCCGCAAATTTAATATTAATGTCCACTGTTATGCGGATGACACCCAGCTCTACCTCTCCAGCAAACCTTCGTCCACTCTCCCACCCACCTCCCTTACTGATTGCATCTCTGAGATAAAAACCTGGTTCACCAAAAACTTCCTTACACTCAACAGTAACAAAACCGAGGTCCTCCTCATTGGTACTAAATCCACTCAATCCAAAACCAACAGCTTTTCCATTTCTATTGATAACTCCTCTGTTTCACCCTCCACTAAGGTGTCATCCTTGACAGCACACTATCCTTTCAATCCCACATCAATAACATCACTCGGTCTGCTTATTTCCATCTACGTAACATCAATCGCCTCCGCCCCACACTAACCCCCCACACTGCCGCCATCCTTTTCCACAGTCTCGAAATCAGCGACGAGGTTAGGCACGTTGGGAGGAGAGGCGAGCCTACGGGCAGAACAGAAAGAGAGAAAGAGAGGTGAAACACTGCTGGTCACAACCCAACCTCCACCCGACCACCGAGAGAGGAGACCACTGGATCCGTGGCTGGTGTTGCTGGAGCCAGGGGAGACCCAAGATGAGGGGGTGCGCTGAGCAGGCCAGGACGAGTAGCTGGATCTCTTCGACGTGGCCATCAGCGAAAGAGAGACAGACCAGTAGGGTGCGCTGCTCCACTCGGCTCAGGACGTGGCCGTCGAGAGCTTGGACCGGGATGGGACGTGGCAGCCGCTGGAGAGGGATGTCGTGTCGACTCACCAGCGTCGCTGAGAAGAAGTTGCTGTCCGCTCCTGAATCGATGAACGCGGGTACGGACCAAGTGTGCCCGTACCGGCTCAGAGTCACAGAAATGGTGGGACGTGAGGGATGAGGAGATGGTGGTGTCGGACCCGTCCTGACCCTCTTCAGGGACGGATCTTCTCTTTTACCAGACAGGTGAGGTGAACCCGGATCCTCGGAGCAAGGGCCTCGATGAAGACCTCCGCGAGCGTGGAGTCTCCGCTGCCATGATGCGGAATCCAGGGCCTGAAAAATGCGCTCCAGGGCCTTGGTTCAACTCCTCCACGGAGTCACAGATGGCCGACCGTCGCTTCCACTCAGCCCTGGCCCAGGCCTCCGCTCGTCCGCATAACAGAGAGACAATGTACGCTACCCTGGTGCGTTCGGTCGGGGATGCAGCAGAGTTCAGTTCGAAGTGCAGGCTGCACTTAACAAGGAATCCACTCACTTCGCCGGAGTCACCGGAGAAAAGGGACGGGCGGTTGAGTGCGGTGGATGGTGCGGCGACGACAGCGGCGGTGTCCGACTCATTGGGCAGCGGCGACGGGGTAGCCGGTGTCACGGAAGTCCCGGCAGCGAGTTTAGGTCCGGGGAGTGGGAACTTGGCGGAGAGCAAAGCCATCTGTTTGCCCAGACATTGGATCTGTGCCGCCATGGTGGCCACTTGGTGACCCAACGTTAGCTGCTGGGAAACGTGGTGGGAGGCCATTGCCCCCATGCCGTGCCTCAGCTCGGCGAGGGAGGAAGCGTTCTTCACAACTTGCTCACAGAAAGTCGCGCCGAACTCGGGGGAGGTACTTTCTGCTGGGTTCATGTTTGGTCGGTTCGTTCTGTCAGGATGCGGAATGCGGAATGTCCGGAAACCCAGGAGCAGAAAGTGCCTGATCGTCAAACTTGAGGTTTATTAGGAGCAGGCAGAGGGATCGTCACAAGTAGTCCAGGAATATACAGCAAACAGGTACGATATCTGGAAAAACAGGTCAAGGGCACAGGCAGGCAGAAAAACGAGACAACGTGCCAGGGTCAAAACCGGGAAGGCAAAACAATCTTGAATTGGGAGTCTAAAACGTGAAACACGATCTAGACGAACACGGGACAACAAGTGTGACGAACCGACAAAGACTGAGGGAGAGTGAGCAGAATATGAGGGCTGCCAGCAATCGCTGGCAACTGCAGAACACAAGAGAGATGGAGACAATAACAATCAGCAGGAGGAGGGACCGGAAAGGAAACTCACAGACACAGAAGGGAGCAGGTTTCAAAATAAAAACAGGAAACACCAAGAAAGACACACGAGACATAACACAAACCCCCTCCATTCACCACATCACTCCTGTCCTTCACCAGCTTCACTGGTTTCCAGTTCAGTTCTGCATCCAATTTGAAGTCCTCCCATTTACTTTCAAAGCCATTCATAACCTTGCCCCCCCATATCTTTCTGATCTCCCCTCATTTTATTTTGTATTGTTGTGTTTAAAATGTTTCATGTATGTAGCCTATGTATGGTGACCTTGAGTGACAAGAAAGGCACTTTTAAATAAAATGTATTATTATTATTATTATTATTATTATTATTATTAAGTTTTTTTTTATGCAATGTCTTTCTGCCACAAGAAGAAGACCAGGGGCTGACAATGTCAGTCACTTCATTTTGGTGTCGTTATCCATCGTATTTTTATTTTATCTTTCGTTCAATGAGTGTAAACACCGACCGATCTCGACTAGTCTCAGACCATTTCCGGTTTTCACTTCTCTGACGTCACTTGCTTTAACATTGAACAAACCATTTACAAGACAAGTAAACACAGCATTTCTTGAAAGGAAGCATATACTCTCATGCAAGAGTGTACACTATTCAATTCAATTCAATTAAGAAAGAAAAACATCAAGACTTTATTGGAGAAAGGAAAAACCGATCCCAGCAATTCAACAATTCAACAATAAGCAATTAGCGAAACACTGCAGTGAGCTATGGCGAGGAAAAACTTCCTTTAAGAAGGCAGAAACCTCGAGCGGTCGAGGATACAGTGAGAAAAAAGAGGAGAGTATGGGAGAGTCCTATTCACCTTCTGGAATGTCCATTCCAAAGTGGTCCAGACTTGCAGTGTAAACAGTGCACTCGTATCTTTGAACACCGCTTCTTTATATGCATTGTATAGCTTGTTCAGATTAACATAAAAGGTACCGTGCAGAGGCCTCTCTCATGAATACTTTCTTGTGTATCTGCAATTAGAGATGAATGACTCATTAATACTTTGATGGATTAATTTCTATCTTAAGTGAATGTAATGACCTTGTTACTAATTCTGTGAAATGCATCAATTTCATTTTGTGTAGACATATTGCATTTAACTTTTTTTTTAAGAAAATGTTTTGCTTGATGTATAAGTAGAAATTAAATATATAAAATAAAATTGTTTTTATTTGTTTGGTATCTTGAATGGTTTCCATTACAGTAGTGTCACAAATACAAGAAATATGGGGAAAAATAACAGTTTGATTATGTGAGGTGAACATGATGTCTCACATCAGTATTTGATATAACATAGTTGTATGTAGCTGTGTTACACAGAACATGGGGGTTAATCTAAAAAGGGGAACAGAGGTGGAGCACCCCCATGCCCTGACCATGCACCCCCTTACCATGGGGAGCAGATTCTCTGACAAGTATAACATTCTGATTGACCAGGGATGTATGCTACTAGGTCACATGTGGTGGCATGCCAGTCCAAAAAGAAGAAGTTAAGGTCATCCAGCGAAATATTTGCACCCAGGAATTGAGACATTTGGAAAACATATTCACTTCCGCTTCCGGTGAGCCGGTGAGCCGTTGAGCGGCTGCTACGAACATGAGCTCCAGCAATATTTGCCCAAAACAGTTGTTTTAACAACAACATGTCCTGTTATTATGCTCATATCACTAAAGATATGTCTTAATCATCACAGATCTACATTTGCGATGCTTTTTTCAACATCAGAGAGTCGATGGAGGACTTCACTCGCTACAGTTACCAACGTCCTCGTTTCCTACTCCGCTTCTCATGGGACTTTTGAATGTTTGCTCCATCCTTTTTTCTTTGAATGATCTCCTCACAAGAGAACAATTGGATTTATTATGTCTGTCTGAGACTTGGCAGAGAGAGGAAGAGTTTATTCATCTGAATGAACTCTGTCCAGTAGGGAGCGCTGTCCCGGGGAAGCTTTGCCTATCTGGTTGTGGGGGAGGTTTGGCTGTTAATTTTTGAGGGAGTTGTTCTTGCAAAGTATTTCAGACACAGGAATTCACTTCTTTTGAGTATCAGATGATCTTGGTTGGTTCTACAAGACCATTCTATTGTGTGTCAATCCCCCGCTCGCCTGGTCCTGCGGAAGTGTTCATGAAAGACTTTAGTTTTGAATTTTCATGTTGATGACATCACATCTTGCTCTGCTAAAGAACTTTTAACTTTAACAGAAGCCTTTAATCTTGTAAAACATGTTTCTGAACCCACTCATCAAAAAGGCCACATTTTAGACTTGGTTTTTACGCTTGGCCTGGACATTTCTAATGTATCTGTACATGATGTCCATCTGAGTGATCATTCTCTTCATCTTCTTCATCCCTGAACCTAAGCCATTGAAAGTTCTCAGAGGCGTGTCATCTCAGCCGATACTGCAGACAGTCTTTCTGCTATGTTTGACCCTATTTCCTTTGATGACTGCCTTATCGTGGACAGTTTGATTCACTGTTTGACTACTCATTTTGTTTAAATACTTGATCAAGTGGCACCTGTTAAATCGAACTTGAAAATTCAGAAAAGAACGGTGCCCGTGGACAAATGTAGATCTCTTGTCTGAAGAGACTTAGCTTAAAGACTGAGCGTCTCTGGAAGTCCACTAAACTTGAGGTGACAGACTTCACCTCAAGGATCTGATGTCTTCATACAATGAGATGATGGAAACTGCCAGATCCGATTACATCAGTAAATTGGTAGAAGCCAAAAAGAAAAACCCCAAAGTGTTGACACGATTAATTCTCTAGTGTCTCCTGTTCCTCAAATAACGCCTGTCTTCCGTGAAGCTGACAGCAATGCATTGTTGAGATTTTTCATTGACAAAATTAAATTGATCAAAGACAATATCTCTCCCCCTTTGTGTGGAACCGCTGCTGTTACTGAGCCTTTTCTCCTCCCTGTGATCATCCTTCAGTGCTGTATCTCTGGGTGATATTTCAGCACTGGCAAACAACATGAAACCCCTGAGTTATCTATCATAACCTCAGGTTCTACGAGTTGGTGCGAAGCCCTCCAACGGCTTCGCTATGGGTTTACCCCGAGGCACCGCCTCGTCTCTGAGAAAGCTTAATGAACTCGCCACCCAGCAGGGGGCAGTACCTTCCTATAAAGGCGGGAAGCACCCGCCGCACTTTCTCCAACTGAAAACTCAGCGAGAAGGGCGGCCGCTGGGCGACGAGGTTGGAGGGCTTCGCACCAACTCGTAGAACCTGAGGTTATGATAGATAACTCAGGGGTTCTACGTCATTGGTGCTCCGCCCTCCAACGGCTTCGCTATGGGTTTACCCAAAAGGCGAAGCCTGACGGGATAAATGTACCCCCAGCTGGACGCCGCTCCTGGAGCAGCATCACTAGGGCCCCGCCGGCCCAGGGTCCAAACCCACTTGAGCCGTGGGCCCTGAGGGGGGCACAACAGCGCTCAAAACAGTATGAGCTACTGATCCCGCCGTTACGTCGAGGAGATAGGCCTTAGCGAAGGTAGACGTGGACGCCCAAGAGGCAGCAGAGCAGATATCCTCTGCTGCCACACCCCGCAAAAGAGCCACTGAGGCTGCCACGCCACGGGTGGAATGTGCCCTCAGACCGCTAGGAGCGGATCCACCCGCTGCTCGGTAGGCCCGGATAATGGCCGATCTCACCCAATGAGAGAACCTCTGGGGGGAGACCGCCTCTCCCCGCCGGCATCTACCGTGGCAGACAAAAAGGGCATCAGAGCGCCTAAACTCGGCCACCCGCCGCAAGTAACAGGCCAACGCCCTCACTGGACACAACAGGTGGAGACGTTCCTGACCCGGGTCCGAGTGAGGCGGCGGGTGAAAGGCCCGCAGCGTGAAGGTCGTCGCCCGGAACAAGGAACTCAGAATCTTCGGGCGGAACGCTGGGTTAGGACGCAAAGACACCGAAGACTCCTCGACGCCAAAGGAAAGACACTTAGGGCTAATGGAGAGGGCACAAAGCTCACTTGCTCTCTTCGTGGTTGTTAGTGCCAGAAGGAGCGATACCTTGAAAGACAAGATATCCAGTGGGACTTGGTCAAGAGGCTCGAAGGTCGGGCCTGTGAGAGAGTCCAGTACCAACTGGAGATCCCACTGAGGGCTGGAAGGCCTTGCAGGAGGTCGAAGCCTGCAGGCACCCCGCAGGAAACGCGCCACCAAGGGGTGGGCGCGAACCGAAGCACCCTCAAAACCGACATGCCTCGTCGCTATGGCTGATGCGAACACTCTCAGTGTCGCCACAGTCCGCCCGTTATCCAGCAAATGTTGCAGGAAAGACAGGATAGCGGAGACCAAACAAGAGCTGGGGTCCAAGGACCTGTCTGAACACCAGCGGGAGAATATCCCCCAATTTGAGGCATAAAGCCTACGTGTTGATGGGGCCCGGGCGTTCTCCAGCGTGTGGAGAACGTCCGGGTCCAAGGTCCCGATCAGCTCGTCCCGTGCAGGAGCCACACCTTGAGAGGCCGGCCCAGCACCGGGGGCGCTGTCAGAGTCCCCCCCGCCTGACACAGGGCAGCGGGGCCCCAAGGGATGGCCCACGGGGCCCCGACCGCCATGCGCACCAGCTCTGGGAACCAGAGCGCCCCCGGGGAGTCTGGTGCCACTAGAATTAACCTCAGCCCCCCCCGCCTCGTCCTCCGAATCAAGGGGAGAAGGAGCCGCGGAGGAGGGAAGGCGAACAGCAGACCGACCGGCCACCTCGAATGAGCTAAAGCGTCCACGCCTAGTGGGGGGCAATCCGAAGCCCTGAGGGAGAACCAAAGAGGGCATTTGAAGTTCTCCTTGCTGGCGAAGAGGTCTGCAACCGGGTGACCGAATCGAGACCAGATCTCGCTTGCCACTGCCTCGGACAGACCCCATTCGTCCTGGACGGCCCCCCTCGACAGTCTGTCCGCTACTGCATTCAGCTCGCCCGGGACGTGCTGGGCTCTGAGCGAAAGCAGGTGACAGTCCGCCCACAGCCAAATCTTCCTTGCCACACACAGAAGGGCTGGGGATCTGACTCCACCTTGGCGATGTACGTACGCCACGGCGGTGGAGCTGTCTGAAAATACTAGGACGTTGGACCGTGACAGTTGGGGAGAGAGGTGAAGCAGGACATTGTGAATCGCCTTCAGCTCTAGCCAGTTTATGTGTCTGAGCACCGGACTGCTCCAGACCCCACTGGCGTAGGCCTGACCCGAGGTGCCTCCCCAACCTGTCAGGGAAGCGTCTGTAAACACTTGAGTGTAACGAAGGACGCAACCCAATGGAACTCTACGCCTGAGGTTGGCGTGAGAGTTCCAAAACTGGATGTCCTGCAAAACCCGAGCGGGAAGGCGCACTTTCCGACCTCTTTCCCGCTTGAGGTCTAGCTTGAGACGACCAAACCATCTCTGAAGCTCCCTCATGTGCAGCAAGCCCAGCCGAACAACCGTGTGGGCTGCCGCCATGAGCCCCAGGAGGGACATAACAGTGCCTGCTGTTGTCACGTGACACCGAGCTTCCAGCAACTGTGTTGTCAGTCGGAGAATGGGCTGGATACGCACGTCCGGGAGGCGCGCGTATCCTTCCTCCGAGTTCAACAGTACCCCCAGGTAAACTAACTGTTGAACTGGAGTCAGAGCGCTCTTGCTGAGGTTCACTGTGAACCCCAGGGTGGCAATATGGCTCAACACCTTCTGTGTGTGAGCGTAACTTTCTGCCTCTGACCTGGCAAGGATCAACCAGTCGTCCAGATAGGTCAAGATCCTTACCCCACTCACTCTCAAAGGCTCCACTGCCGCTTCCACACACTTGGTGAAGGTCCTGGGTGCCAGAGAGTAGCCGAACGGGAGTCGAGTGTACTGAAACACCCGACCCTCGAGGGCGAAACGCAAGTACTTTCGATGTCTCTTGACTATCGGTATGTGAAAGTACGCGTCGGTCAGGTCGATAGATGTCATCCAATCTCCTGGACATACACCTGAAAGCAGTTTCTTGACCGTCAACATGCGAAACGGGCGGGTAGCTATGAACATGTTCAAATAGCTGAGGTCCAGAATGGGCCTCCAACCCCCGGTCTTCTTCGCCACGAGGAAGTACCGGGAGTAAAACCCTGTCATCATCTCGGCTGCAGGGACCAGTTCTACGACCTCCTTCTGCAGCAGAGTAGACACCTCGTTTCTCAAACAGGATAGTTTCTCCTGCTCCGCCATACGCGTCCAGAGAATCCCTGAAAAACGCGGGGGTTGACGGGCAAACTGTAGCGCATAGCCCCGCCTGATTACTCCCCCCAGCCAAGTGGGTCCTAGAAGTAAAACCAGGCGACTCCAAGCCGAATAATGTTCTGTCAGAACCGCAGCCCTGGCGAACCTTGGGTAGTCCTCCGGCCCGCCCCCCAAGGACGGGCCGTAGACGAAAGGGCATCACACAAGCCGCGTCTCTATCTCTTGAATCCACAGAGCATGTACTCGAGTTGGATTCACTAGAACCCCCACTCTCATACATAAAAGCCGGCTCTGTGGGAGAAGCGCGCAAGTGCGCGTGAGACACCTCAGATGCGCGTCGTGCGTGTTCCCTTCCCCCCCCGGAAGTCTTCCAAACTCCCTGAGCACTTCTTAGTGTCACCGGAGCTGACAAAACCCGCGATGTGGAGGAATGCGCTGGAGAATTAACCCGGAGCTGAAGTGAGTTAGGTCGCGCGCGCGCGTCGGCACCGCATCACTCACCCGGTCCCGTACATTCTCCAGCCCCGCTGGCGGTCCCGACCTGTTCGTCACTCGTGAGATCCGACCGCCACGCACCTCTCCAGTTGATCGACCAGACGGGACGGAAGTTCCTCGCCCTCGCCTGGTCTCAGAACGGCGAAAAAACTCGCGCGTAAAAGCACCAGGTTGCGTCAGTTCCATGGCGCTTCTCCGCCGCCAAACGTGACGTCCTCCACGGTGCCAGTGTTTGTAGACAGCGCTGTTGGGGAAGGAACAACCTCCGGTTAACATAGACATGTCCGGACAAGTTCCACTCACCTCATCAGCTGTCACGCTCTGTCGGGCACGAGCGCTGGTCGACGCGGAAGTAAACACAGCTGACTCAGCCGGTCTCGCGGACCTCTGCTCGTCTGTAAACAAAACACATGTGGTTGGAGTCTGCCCCTCATTCGTGTGGACAGACTCCGTTATTGCAGTCTCGGTATGACCCGGACGAAGGGGTTTAAAACCTCCTTCGGACTGTGTTATGAGAGGAAAATCACGCCGTCTATGACCGGCGGAGCATGTTAGCTTAGCATTAGCGGCGAAAGTTTCTAATGACGCCTGTGAATACGTCACACTCACAGGCGGAAACACATGCACGCTACCAACATCTCTCTCAGAACGAACCACAGAAACGTCATACGTTCTTTTGTTTTTATTTACATAGAGCCCTTTGAAAGAGTAGGGGGGAGGAGGGCTCCCCCGAGACGAAGCCTCGACGCCCCTGCGTCCTCGCCGCTGCGGGTCCCTCCTCCGCTGCGGCTGCTGGCTCCGCTGCTGGCTCCCCGGCTCCTGCTGCGGAACCCGGCGACGCTCGCTCGTCGCCCGCCGCGGCTGTTGCCGTTGCTGCTGGTGCTGCTGGGGCGGCTGGCTCTGGTGACGCTTTCCCCCCGCACCAGCTGATGGGGCCGACGAACGGGCTCTCCGTCTCCGAGCGCCGGACCCCCGTCGCGCCTCGTCCTCACGCCCATGCAGGTGATGGCGGAGCTGCGCCGACTCCTGCTGCGCTGCCTCCTGCCGGGCCACGACGTTCCGGAGCTCCGGACCGAACAGGGAGTCCTCCGTTATTGGTCCGTCCAGGAGGAGCCTCCGGTCTCTCTCCGGCAGCGCTGTGGCCAGGTCTAGCCACAGGTGCCGGTGGCCCAGCTGTCCAGCGTCGCGTAGTCCCCCTCCCAGGATCGCGTACGCCTGCGACATCCGGAGGAGCGCAGCCACCGAGTCCTTGACTTCCTCCAACTCCGAAGGTCCAAGGTCGTCTCGGTCCAGGAGGTACGGGGGGGAGCTCGACCTCCATGCGGTTCGCCGCGGCGGTGAATATGCGCGGCAGGACGTCAAGCGGGTAGCGAGGAACCGGCCCGGCTCCCCCGACGGCTTCGACGTCCCCCGGCTCGGAACCGAACAGGGTGCTCGGATCCGCCTCATAACACCGCCGGTCGTCCTCCTCGTCGTAGTCGGCCCACGACCTGGCTGGAGGACGCGGCGTGCGCCGACGGGCCTCGTATGCTCCCCGTCTCTTCGGGACCTCCTCGGGAAGCATACGGCAGGCCCCACAATCCGCAAACGCGTGATCTGGGCCTAGACAGACGAAGCAGAGAGCGTGTGTGTCCCCCCTCCCCAGGGGGGTGTCACACGTTAAGCACAAAGACACATCTACTTCCACGTTCATGCTCATGTCCGCCATGCTGTATCCAGGAGCTTTCTCGCTGAGTTGAAAATGGAGAAAGTGCGGCGGGTGCTTCCCGCCTTTATAGGAAGGTACTGCCCCCTGCTGGGTGGCGAGTTCATTAAGCTTTCTCAGAGACGAGGCGGTGCCTCGGGGTAAACCCATAGCGAAGCCGTTGGAGGGCGGAGCACCAATGACGTAGAACCCTCCTCTTGCTCAGACGACATCATTCCATGTAGGCTCTTTATCAACTTGTTTGATGTAATTGGCCCATGGGTTACTAATATGGTGAACCTCTCCCTTTCCAAAGGGTTTTTTTCCAATATATTTAAAAATGCCATTGTGGAGGATTTGCTTAAAAAGCCAGGCTTAGACCCGACTGACCTCAGTAATTTCAGGCCTATTTCTAAGCTCCCTTTCTTGTCCAAGATCTTGGAGAACCTGGTGTCTGAGCAGCTGTCTTTGTTCCTGGATCAGAGCAACATTCATGAGAAGTTTCAGTCTGGCTTCCACAAACATCACTCTACGGAGACAGCCTTACTGAAAGTTTCCAGTGACATCATGATGTTAGCTGATTCGGGTCGATACAGTTTTCTGGTTCTCTTGGATCTGTCCTCAGCCTTTGACACAGTTGATCACCAGATCCTGCTGAGATGACTGAGGGATGAAGTGGGACTGTCTGGGCCTGTGTTACAGTGGTTCTCGTCATAGCTTTCTGGGCGCAGTTTCATTCTATCTGCCAATCAAATGAGGTCTGAATCGGCAGATCTGTTGTGTGGAATGCCTCAAGGTTCTGTTCTGGGTCCTTTATTGTTTTTGCTGTTCTTGATTACCCTGGGTAAATCATTCAGAGATTTTCTGTTTTTTCTTTTTGCTGATGACATCCAGCTCTACTGCTCTTTTGATCCAACTGAGCCCGGAGGCTGAACTGCTTACTAAATTGTTTGCTAGAAATCAAACAATGGCTAAGTGAAAACACTTTGCAGCTAAATGTGGACAAAACTGAAACTCTAGTTATTGCTCCTGATGATACGGTTCTAGGGTTGAGTCAGTACTTAGGTGACTTAGGTCAGTCTGTCAAACTGAGCCTGAGAAACTTGGGTGTTGTATTGGACAAAGACCTGTCTCTAGTTCAACACTGCAGAAAACTGAAACAGAAACTGTTTTCTCCACCTGAGAAAAACCTCTAAACTTAGGACTTAAATTTTGTCACAACATGATCTGGAGCTTGTTATACATGCATTTGTATCTTCTCTTCTGGACTATTGAAACAGTTTTTTTCATGTCTTAACAAGAAGGAGCTGTCTCGCCTGCAGTTGATACAGAACTCTGCAGCGAGAATTGTGACCCGCTCAAGTAGAAGAACTCACATTTCTCCAATCCTTAAAACTCTTCACTGGCTGCCAGTTTCTTTCAGGATCAACTTTAAATTTCTAGTTCTTACTTTCAGATCTTTTCATGGTCAGGCTCCTCCTTACTGTTATGTCTCGTGTGTCTTTCCCGGTGTTTCCTGTTTTTATTTTGAAACCTGCTCCCATCAGTGTTTGTGTGAGTTCTACTTCATATTGGTGCTCCGCCCTTTAACCACTTTGCTATTGGTTTATCCTTGAGGCCCCGCCTCTGAGAAAGCTTAATGAACTCTCCACCCAGCTGGGTGCAGTCCACTTCCTATAAAGGCGGGAAACACTCGCCGCACTTCCTCCAACTCAGCAGAAAGCTCCTGACAGTGGATTGTAATGATGGCGAATGAAAATTGAAGTGAACAAATGTGTGTGCATGAAGTGCTAAGCCTCCCTGAAGAGGGGAGACACACATGTCTGCTTCGTTTGCCTAGGCCTAAATCACACGATGACTGATTATGTGGCCTGCCGAGCGCTTCCCACGGCTTTTGACAGTGACGGGAAGCATTCGAGGCTTGTCGACCCACGCCGCCTCAGCGATCATGATTATGATCAAGACAGGTCAATGCAATGTTGTTTAAGAAAAACAAACAACATGGCAGTCCTGTGCGGTGCACTTGACAAGCTCACATTCCAACATAATGAGAAGAAAAAGGTTGTTGGGCCCTGATGAGTCGAACTGAGTTGTCCCTCGATCGTGAACAGACCGCGACGAGGAGGACGACTGGCTCGCTGCATGGAGTCGGCCATGAGGTATGCGAGAGCAATCCAGGTAAGTATCTCTTGCAGACAACATGGCCCTCCTGCAGTGCACTCAACGGGTTCACCTAAGAGAAATGTTTGTTAATAGTTTGCATGTGTTTCCGCCTGTGAGTGTGACGTATTCACAGGGGTCATTAGAAACTTTCGCCGCTAATGCTAAACTAACATGCTCCGCCATTCATAAACGGCGGGAGTTTTCTCTCAGAACACAGTTGGAAGGAGGTTTTAAACCCCTTTGTCCCTGGTTATGCCGAGACTGTAATAACGGAATCTGTCCACATGAATGAGGGCCAGACTTCAATAATGTGTGTTTTGTTTCCAGACGAGCAGATGTCCCCGAGACCGGCTGAGTCAGCTGTGTTTACTTTCGTGTCGACAAGCGCGCGTGAGAGGCTGCCCTCCTCAGGATGACACTCTCCTGGAGGAGGTTCCGGGATCTTCTCGGCTGAAACATCTCGACATTTGTGGTGAGTTTGTCCACATTTTTCCTGAGATTTCAGGAATATCCCCAGAGGTCCGGTGTGGGAGTTTTCCCATGATAGATCCGGACCTCTTGGACACAGACGTCGGAAGTGATGTCCCAGGCCCAATTATCTGCCCCTGCATTCTTCTTTAATTACTCTTTTAAGTTTTTAATCTTTGTCATGGCTACTGAAAATGCACCTCCTGGTGCAGTGTTATTTGGAATGTATGTACGACACTCTTCCCCAAACATTTGACAAACTCCTCCCATTCTGCTAGAATCCAATCTAAGACTTCTCTGTTCTGTCTTGTCATAAAGCTAGTCTCATGTAATTGTTCGCCAAGTAATTTTAGTGCCTCATGTGTGAAGTTAGTATATCTCTGTACATTGTAGTAGATGTAGTTAATCCAATAAACATTTTTATTAATCTGGACCCATGGTATTTTCGACTCGAGCCCTGCTTTTGTCTCGTCTTGTGCTTTGAATTCTTGTGGAGCACCCTGTGGTGATTCCGCCCTGTTCATATATGTTTCTGGAAGTGTGTTCTCATCAGCTTCCCTTTTCTGTCTTGTTAAAGTATCTACTTGGCGAGTTATTTTTAACAACACATTCTCACACCCGTGGCGTCATACCGTATTATACTATATTGTATATTTTTAGGTGTTACAACTCCACAATGTTGACATTGTTTTATGAATGAGTAAAATAATGTCTTGATGTGCTATTTTGCTTTCAACCTTTCATTGAGATTGTGTTTATGTTTATGTGTTTATTTAGCTGCTATTATGAGCGATCTACGTGACGTTTGTCAACATTAATCGTGATCGTGCAGAGGTGACGTCACACAAGCTAATAAAAAGGAGTTTAGAAAAACACACATTGACAAAGTAATGATCCAGTTCCTTATAAATGTTTCTTGTTTATTTAACTTGAAAAATGCGCATTTAATCTGTATTTGACCTCATTTTTTTTACACAGCTCAGACGTAGAATCTGATGTGGACTGAATCGTGCACGTAATGTAGAGCCGTCACACCACAGGAATACAACTTATATAAATATTGTGCTTGTTTGTTTAAAAGCGTCATGGAATACAATTGTAGATGTCATTGTATAAAGACATCTCAGTTCTGTAGTTTCAGTGTCAGGTAAAAAGTTTTAAAATTTCAAACAAACACGCAACTTCCTCCAAACCCCCGGATATTGACGTCACTTGTTGGTACTCGTCTCAGAACAAGGGTTTTTGTCCTCACGTTTGTGCAGTAACTTAACGGAACCAGGTGCGCGTCACTCGTCTATTGAGGTAAGATATAATTATTGCTTTAAGACTCAGAAATAATGTTTCATTGCGTGTAATGTAACTTTCTGTGGTGCGTTAACACGAGAGCTAGTTCGCTAAAACACTGAACAGCTTTTTTAAATTAAAATGCAACTCACACACGTATTTTGTTTGTTATTTTGAAAGGACGAAAATATATTTATATTCCAATAAAAACTTTGCTATATTGGTTGATTTCATTTATCGCTTCCGCATATTAATACAGATAACATATTTAACGTATTTTTTTTATTTTTTTTATTTTATTTACATACCTTCACCAGTTACAATGCAGTACATGTAAACTGTAACAGTCACATAATACAATTGTATTGTCCATTCTGTGGTGGGGCATCCATTGTCCATCAACAGTTTTTCATAAACAACTTAGTTGTTGGATAAATGTTGGACCCAATAAAACCAGTCTGGTTCCCTGCCAAGAGCTCACGACCGAGGAAGCAAAGAGGGAAAGACGCCAGGCGCAGGCACGGAGGCAGAGGGGCCAAGGGCCCGCCCTCCAAGGGACAGCCAGAAAACCAGTCAGGGGATAGAGCTCCGGGGCCAGGCTGGGCCATGGAGGACCCCCAGATCGTCAGGCCGCCACCAAGTCCATAGCAGGGGACCGCGAGAAGACAAGCCAAGGAGATAGGGATCCACTACAGCAGCGGCTGCGGAGCCCCCCCCCCCCCCAATACCCCGTGAACACGGCCAGTAGCCGGGTCGAGCGCCACCGCATGAGCCCAGGGGAACAATGGCCAAGTACCGGCTCAGGTCTTCCGGTGAGAGTCCCCCGGGTCACAGGGGTGCCACGCCCGATGCCTCCGCCGTCCCCCTACCATGTCCCTGCCCAGTGTGTGGCCCCACCACCCGTGAAGCCCTCTAAAGACCGACCAACCCGGCCACCCAGGACCAAGGGCGACAGACTCCCCCACCGCAGCACATGCCACACAGGGCAAGTAGAGGTCCACAGCCACCGCTGCAGCAGACACCCACCCCAAGACAGGCCCCCACAGCCCCCCACAACAGACCAGGTGAAGCCATCGGGGCCGGAGGGCCATCCAGAACACCCGGCCAGCCCCAGCCCCACCCCTAACGGTTCACCCGCCAACCCCGTCAGCCGGACCAGCAACCCACCAGCCCCAGCACCGCCCCCAACGCAACCCCCCGTCCACCGCCCCAACCACCCCCGCCAGCACCAACCCCCGCACACCACCAAAGCAGGCCACCCCCACGCCGGCACACGGGGCCATCGCAGCACCAGCGGTCACCGCCACCAGGCTCAAGGCCCCACAGGCCCCACCCGCCGGGCCCCTCACATTGAATCGGCCAAGCCAGAACGGCCCCGGCGAGGCCAGAGGCAAGCATGACCCCCAGCGCCACCGACAGTCCTAAGAGGAGACAACTGCCTCCAACATGCCCCCCACACAGAGACGGGAGCGGCAATCTCCAAGTCCCGTCGCACTCCCGGGTGAATCAGTTATGTAGTATTGTAATTTATTGTAGTTTATGTATGTGTTTGTTATGTATAAATGTGTGTGTATGTGGTTGTTTGTATGTGGTTGCGTGTGCATAATAGTATGGGTGTGTATGGGAAGATACATCAAAGAAAATAAACATTAAGGACAGAGGGAAGCCATTGATGTACACGTGACGCATAATTTGTTTGTATAATTTGGAAGTCAGGCAGTTGCGGTTAAGAGGGAGATAATATGGTCCCAGGTTTGATTGAAATTCGGTAATTCATCATTTAGAGACGCCAGAAGTTTTTCATTTGATATATAATCAAGTAAGAGGCCTTTCCAAATGTGGATGTTGACCTTTTCCTTATTCTTCCAGTTCAGAAGGATGGTTTTCTTGGCTATGTTAAGACAAATTAACAATACGGCCTCTGTTCTTCTCTGCATGGGGAGCCGAGAAGTGTCTCCCAATATACAAATCCTTGGACAGTATGGAATGGTTAAGTTCAGAAATGTTGATATATTACTTGTAACATTAAGCCAAAATGATTCGTCCGGTGTGCAAGTCCACAATGAGTGGAAGTAGGAGTCTTTTGTGTCAAGGGAGCAGCTGGTGCATCTGTCTGATTCAGTGAAGCCCATCCTCTGTAGTCTCGAAGCAGTATAGTGACTTCTATGAATAACTTTATACTGGAAAAGCTGTAAATGTTTGTTTACATTCTTAAAGAAAATATTGTTGCATATTTGACTCCAAAAATCAGGGTTTGTGCTCATAGCCAGGTCTTCTTCCCATTTTGAGGTTGGTATGCATATGGAGGTGTCTGCCTGGTTTAGTACTGAATATATTTTGGATATTATTTTCTTTGTATTAGGTATGTTTAGTATTTTATTCACTAAGATAGAGTCTTTAGTCGCCATATTTTGTCTGACTATTGGTAAAATAATAGAATGCAATTGCATATATTCCAAGAAATGTGAATTTCTCATATTAAATTTATCAACAAGCTCAGAAAAGCCAACAAGCGAGTTACCTTTTACGATATGGTGCAGGTGTGTAACACCGTTTTCCTTCCAGCTGCTGAAGTTTACCATTTTTTTGTTGATCGTAAAGTCTGGGTTTTGCCAGATGGGTGAACGTATTGAAGGGGCTATTTTTTGGGATTTGGTGATTTTTAAGGTTCTCCACCAAGCTTTTAATGTTGTATTTATTGTTAGAGTATTAAAGCATTGGTGATTTTTAATAGTTTGAGTTATAAATGGAAGATCTGACAATAGGAGGTTGTTACAATGAGCCTGTTCTGTGTCGAGCCAGGAAGAGTCAGACTTTGGACCATGCAGCCATTGAGTTAGGTATTTTAGCTGGTAGGAGAGGTGATAGAGTTCTAAATTAGGGGCTTCAAGTCCACCCTGTGTCTTTGGTTTTTGCAATGTACCGTAAATTCCGGACTACAGAGCGCACCCGATTAAAAGCCGCATGCTCAAATTTAAGAAAGAAAATCAATTTTGTAATTATACAAGCCGCACCGGATTTTAAGCCGCAGGATTAAACAGCCAACAAATGAACTACCGGTAATTCACGTCCATTTCTTACACTTAAATAAATAAAGCACTGTGTTATTCTTCTTAAGCATTGTTCAGATATTTACAGTCCGAGGAACCGAGGACAAACTGTCCGTGTCCTTCAACCGGGGAATTATTTCTTCATCACGCCGGCAACACGGATGAGTAGTTTGCTTTTTTCCACCTGACGTAACGCAGTGATTGCGCGGATAAACGCGACTTCACGGCGGGCCATCCTGCTTCTCACCTGGGATTCACTTAACGCAGCCTTTTTTCTGGACAATAATGGACTTGAACATTGGACACTGATCGCGGGGATTTGACTGTGGGGTGTCGTGGGTGTTCGTTGTTTTGTTCATGTTTGATTGATCCTCCTTTAAGGAGCGCTTTTTGTTAAATGTTATTAAGTAAATATATTTTGATTAACTTCTATAACGGCTTCATGTGTGGTCAGTGTTGTTATAATTAATGCTGTCACTCTGGAGCGTCACCAAGTCCGCACCAGAGCTCCGCCCCATGAAGAATGTGTGTGTGACGATCTCTCGAGGAGTTATGTGAGAAGGTCCGTTACAAATGTCAGAGGTACTTCATCCATATTTATGATTTCATGTGGCCCGATGGAATTCTCCGCTATCTTTGTTTGAGTGAATGTGCGGAATGAAGTAAGTTTCTCCTCGTAGTCGGGAGGGAGCTGCTGACACAAAGTTGTGCGTGCCCTAACAGGCAGGCGTTTCCGTTTCATAAATCTAAAACACCACGATGGCCCACCTTTAAAATCTTCTATTTTCATCTCGGTCATCACGAAAAAAAAATGAATAAGCCGCACCGTAGTATAAACCACAGTGTTTAAAGTGTAGGAAAAAAGTAGCGGCTTGTAGTCCGGAATTTACGGTAGTTAGTTTTATTCTTGGAGTTTTATTTTTCCAATAGAATTTGATAATGGCAGTATTCAGTGATTTGAACCAAGAACAGTTTGGTGTGATGGGAATCATTGTAAATAGGTAGTTGACTTTCGGCAGGATTGACATTTTAACTGTTTCTATTCTTTCTATAAGTGATAATGGTAATTTCGTCCAGCGACTTAAATCATCCTGTATCCTTTGAAGTAGTGGAGAGAAGTTCAAGGAGAACAATTCTGATAGATTTGGGGAGATATTGATTCCTAAATATTTTATGTTGCCTACTGTTAGATCGTGAGGAGAAACTAACATTGAATGACATGATTTAGCCTTAAGAGGTGGTAAAATAGTTGATTTTGACCAGTTCACAGTATAACCAGAGATACTAGAAAATGTTTTGATGCTGTCAAAACATTCTTTAAGAGATGACTCTGGCTTCCTAAGGAAGATCAGCACATCATCTGCATAAAGTATTATTTTGTGTTCCTTAGTTGGTGTTGGTATTCCTAAAATTGTTTTATTTTCCCTGATTAAAGCTGCAAGGGGTTCGATGAAGAGAGCAAAGAGAGACGGTGACAGTGGACACCCTTGTCTAGTGCCATTATTTAATCTGAAGTTTTTTGAAATTATCCCGTTAGTTGTGACTGTGGCCATTGGAGAAGTGTAAAGTGCTCTGATCCACCCTGTAAATGATTCCCCAAAACCAAATACTGATAGACATGAAAAGAGGAATTTCCAGTTAACTTTATCAAAAGCTTTCTCTGCATCTAGTGATAATACAAAGTCATCAGCATTACTTTTATTTGAAATTTGTATTAGATTGAATAGTTTTCTTGTGTTTTCAGAGGACTGTCTACCTTTGATGAAACCCGTTTGATCTGGATGTATTAGAGTTGTCATGACTCGTTCTATTCTAGAGGCTAGCACTTTGCTAAAGATTTTAATGTCTGTGTTGATCAGCGAAAGGGGTCTGTAGTTAGCTGGGTTGGAGGGGTCTTTATCTGGTTTTAATAGTAGTGTGATCATAGCTGTATTCATTGACGAGGGAATTCTAGTTGTTGATGTGAATTCTGTCAACATTCGAATGAATAGATTTGAGATAGTTGGCCAGAAGTGTTTGTAAAACTCAACTGGAAAACCGTCAGGGCCTGGAGATTAATGGACATTTTATTAAGAGCTATGTAAATTTCCTCTGGTGAAATTGGCCTGTCTAAACTTGTTGCTTGTTCTCTAGATAGGTGTGGTAATTTTAACCCATTAAGGAACTTGCTGATATTGTCCGTGTCTGGGTTTAAATCGTCACTGTATAGTCGTTTATAAAAGTCTTCAAACACCTTATTCATTTCTGCCTGTGAGTTAACATATTTTCCATTGCTATCTTTTACGGTGGAAATAGTTGATTTTTCTTTTCCTTGTTTAATTAAATTTGCCAAATATTTAGCCGATTTGTTGCTGTGCTGGATTTCATTTAGACGTAGTCTTTGTATTTGGAATTTCACCTTTTTATTCAAGATATCATTTAAATCCAGTTTAACTTTCCTAATCTGACACAGAAGAGTGTAGGCTGGGTTTTCTGAGTATTCTACCTCAAGTTCTTTTAGTTTGGTCTCTAGATCTTTTTCTTTCTGTTCTTCAGTCTTCTTCTTATGGGAAGAGAAGGACAAAGAGATGTTTGGTGTATCATTGGTTTCTAGAAAGAAGGACCATTCTTTTTTAAAATAATCATCAAAATCTTTATCCTTCAGTAGAGATGTGTTCAACCTCCATCGAGTGGAAGACTTCAGTTGAGGTTGGATATTAAGACAAAGTGAGACGCATGTTGAGTGAGTGCATGGTCGCTTACAATTATGGGATGGATTTTTGTTTCTGATGTGAGTAGGGATATACTGGTCAAAAAGAAGTCTTTTATAATAATTATATCTTACCTCAATAGACGAGTGATGCGCACCTTTTTCTGTCAAGTTACTGCACAAACGTGAGGAAAAAAACGCTTGTTCTGAGAACTTCTGAGTAACAACAAGTGACGTCAACATCCGGGGGTTTGGAGGAAGTTGCGTGTTTGTTTGAAGTTTGAAAACTTTTTACCTGAAGCTGAAACTACAGAACTGAACTCGGTCTTTATACAATCACATCTACAATTGTATTCCATGACGCTTTTAAACAAACAAGCACACTATTTATATAAGTTTTATTCCTGTGGTGTGACGGATCTACATTCCGTGCACGATCAGATTCTACGTCTGAGCTGTGTAAAAAATTGAGGTCAAATACAAATTAAATGCGCATTTTTCAAGTTAAATAAATAAGGAACATTTATTAGGAACTGGATCATTACTTTGTCAATGTGTGTTTATCTAAACTCCTTTTTATTAGCGTGTGTGACGTCACCTATGCAGGATCGCGATTAATGTTGACAAGCGTCACCTAGATCACTTATAATTGCAGCTAAATAAAAATAAAACATTTGTCCATAAACACAATCTCAATGAAAGGTTCTATTTTTATAGAAAAGCGCACCAGATATAAAGAGGATCAAGCGACTGTCGCACTTTCGACATTAAACATTTCAAGTGCGCTTCATAGTTTTAGAACTACTGTAGCCAAATGACAACAGTGTAACGTCACGTCACGTTACCATGGCAACGAATAGTTAGGCGACGCGTCAACTGTTACCAGGGTCGTTTGAATCCGACGTCGTGGATTGCTCTGTATATTACTGGGTGACCAGGGTAGGCTAAAACCGAAGTTTTTTCCCCCCTATACCATCACCCTAGTGACGCTTGGGGGGAATTGCACGGGGTCGGTATTGAAGAAGGAACTAGAGGTTGTCGACTGGAAATGAGTGAACCCTGACCAGGTCAACGGGATGATGGATTTTATTAACTGTGTGTCGAAGCCCAGCAGATAATTCACAAGCAATCCGTACAAGCTTAGAATCCGAACATCATCATAGTTTCATAGCACACATTGATTTTATACAGTGCACAGTGGGGTCCGCCCTCCGGACACTCCTCGGCATGACGATGCCTGGACACTCGGCCAAGGTGATTTCACAAGATGTTTCCCAATCTCATTATATAAGATGTTTGTCTCTCAGTGTGTGTGTGTGTATTTCTGGTTTCTCCAGTAGCTGGAAAAGTCATTAGGATGATGTCAGTGATCTTATACCAATAACCCTTTACGCCACAACATATCCACCCGTTGTTAGTTTCAACTAACACTGCTGATAATGTTTTTATTGGTCTTAGATTATGTATGTGTTATATAACCGAGAGTAACTGTCTGTAGGTCGTAACCTTAAATGTGTGTATGTTCAAAGACTAGCTTTGAGTAGGTTTGTGAATTACCTTTAAAGGTGCGTATACCCTGTAGGAATGTTAGTACCGTCGCAGGAAAGTTTAGTAGATCACTTCCTGAAGTGCCAAAGACAAAAAGTTAATTCCGTGATGTACGACTGAACAAGAAAATGATTAGCAGTTAGCTCATGCTTTAGCATATTTAATTTAAACACAACTTGTAATAGTTTTTTAAACACTTGATACAACACTTGAATGAACACTTGAAATTCAATAGAATAACTTCAGGCACATATAATACAAGGAATAATGAACATAAACATGAATCTTCAAAAACACAGGAACATATACTTGTCATTTCATGGTTCAAATAATACACAATCAATATCAGTTTCATAATGTCACAGTTTTCAGGAATACTTTCATATTATCACAATATCATTGTGGGTGTATACTCCACCCTTTTTTTTTTCTTTTTTTTTAATACAAACACTTATATCATCAATCACGATTATATTCACTCATCATCGTCGTCATCTCCGGCATGGTCATTATCAATGTCCTCCATGTAATCTGGGATGGGATACAAGTCTGGCATTGTAACCATAACTTGAGCAAGTTGTTCAGTCGTCATCATCTGCATCATCCCCGCGTGTCGAGCCCTGGTCACGACGTCCACCCGTTTGCCAATTTTTCTTAACAACATCCTCCTCATCATGGGTACGAAACAACAAGCCAAAAAGAAAATAACAGTTAGTATTATTGCTGCAGTTATTCCTATTTTAGCAAATAAACCTCCCCATTTGCCTAATCGCTCTTCTAACCAATCCCAGGCCCAATTATTTGCTCCTGCATTCTTCTTTAATTCTTCTTTTGAGTTTTTAATCTTTGTCATGGCTACTGAAAATGCACCTCCTGGTGCAGTGTTATTTGGAATGTATGTACAACACTCTTCCCCAAACATTTGACAAAACTCTGTTCTGTCTTGTCATAATGCTAGTCTCATGTGATTGTTCGCCAAGTAATTTCAGTGCCTCATGTGTGAAGTTAGTATATCTCTGTACATTGTAGTAGATGTAGTTAATCCAATCGACGTTTTTATTAATCTGGACCCACGGTATTATCGACTCGAGCCCTGCTTTTGTCTCGTCTTGTGCTTTTAATTCTTGTGGAACACCCCGTGGTGATTCCGCCCAGTTCATATATGTTTCTGGAAGTGTATTCTCATCAACTTCCCTTTTCTGTCATGTTAAAGTATCTATTTGGCCAGTTATTTTTAATGCATTGTTTATTCCACCATACACAACTGTTGCCTCCATTTTGAGTCGAAACAGTGCGCATAATCCCACCTAGTAAGGTGGCAACGCGTTGAGCAAAGTGTTATCTCCACACATCCAATAACTGTCCGCAATCGCTTTAGTTTGTGTTACCATGAATAATGGCATCGGATTAGTCATCGTTTTTTTTTCACAACTCTGGTCTAATTTCGTGGGATTCTCATACCATACAGGGGTTGCTAAAATTGATGATGCAAGTGCTGACATCATGTTTGAACGCTGGAACCATGATATTACCCATGTGGTTTTACAATTAACTGTTGTGTTTCCTACTCTTCCTTCCTGTGGATCCAACTCGTGTCTTCCACTCGCATAGCATTCATACTCAAGTAATTAATTTACCTCATAATTTATAGGTGGTTCTCTCTGTGTCGTTTGAATATTGAATTCCTGGCACCTATCTCTAATTTCCTCATCTAACTTAAAATACTTATGACTTTGATCATATCCATACAATATTCTACATCTTAGTCCACACATTGGAAGTTGCAACATTGAGTTAAGTACTTTGTCTCCTGTGTCAGTTTTACGAACAAATTTACCATCTGCACACTGTTGTCGTTGTGTTGTGGCACATTCTTGTGCTGTGTACTTTTCTGGGACTACCTCCGGTAGTTTTGTTGGCGCTTGTGTACAAATGATGTATTCTTCGTTTGTCATTTCCTTTACCGTGTACCATGCCCACTTGTACCACCCATTTAGATGTGCCTTTCCCCACATTTTGTCATTAACTGGTTTGAAACTTCTTTGTTTTAGAACAAAATGTTCAGTTAATGTTTTCTCCTCCTCTTTTATTTCCTCCTCTGAGTCATCATAGTCATCATACATGAAATGAAAAATGTTCTTATTTACCCTTGTAGTTTCTGTTCTTGCTGTTGTCAGTGTTGTGATTGGTTTAGTTACTATTGTTTGTTTAATTGTAGTTACCTGTGCTACTTTGGTTTTTGATTCAATCGTAGTTGTAAGTATTGGTGTAGAGGTTGGCTTAACTGTTGTTATCACTGCTTCTTTAGTGGTTGACTTAACCATTGTTATTGGTGCTACTTTCGTGGTTTACTTAACCGTTGTTACCAATGCTTCTTTCGTGGTTGACTTAACCGTTGTTACAGGTGTCCTTTTAGTTATCGTTCGGACTGGAGGTGCTGTTAATAACTTGACTGTCGGAGGCGCTAGTATTACCTTAGCTATTGGAGCCATTGTTGTTACCTTAGCTATTGGTGGTGTCGTTATTTCTTTACTTGTTAGAGGTGTTGTTATAAGTGTTGTTAGAAGTGTTTTAATTGTTGGACGTTTTGTTAGTATTTTGACTGCTCGAGGTGTCGTTGTCTGTAACCATTTTATTGGTGGACCACAATGGGTCCCAATACGCTACGTCCGTTATTAACGTCCCGTCTGAATATGTTCTGGTGAAATTAATTGTGTATTGTTTTGATGGACTCAATGCACTCGCCTTAATGCCCATTATCCACCCCTTTTGGTCCTTATCTAATGTTAATTCACACTGTGATAACCCCATAGTTTGTTTTCCTGATTTCTCTATTGACCATCCACATATTATCTGTTTCTGCTCCCCTTGGGTACCAATAGCCATAATTGTGACATCTCTACGTTTTGACCCGCCGATTAAACCCTGTGGTGGTAATCGGACTCTTAACCTCCCATCATGCATTGGTTCGTTCTCCAGTTCGAGTGATTGGGGTGGGATCGTATCTAAGGTGTAGTCTACTGAGCATTCTATTTCTCTTGTTATTACCCATGTTGTCCATGTTTCTTATTCCAATGATGGCTGCATATGTTTGATCAAAACTCATCTGGTCGTCTACTCTGACTCTAATCTTTAGCACCTGGTCTACAACTTCTATTGCAACTATATACTTATTTAGTCCCCATTTATCCCCTAAAATCGTGTTTAATCCACATATCTTAACTTGAAACAGTGTTATCTTTTTATACCTCTTCTCTCCCTCTCCCATCTCTGGTGGGATTGGCAGCTCTGCTTTCCAAATGTAGTATGGGTAAACCCATCGTTTAATTCTCACTGGCCTGCTACTCCAATCTTTATCTCTTATTATGTGATCATTAACAGGCTTGGTTGAATCGTACTTATCTGAGGTGCTTCTTTCATTCTTCTTTTGGAGTGGCTGGTTGGGCGTCGCACTGGAGGCTCCTTCCGTCGGACCCGAGGTTGTCTTTCGCGTCGTCGCAAGCTCGTTCCCTGGCAATAACCAAATGAGACAGGTTGTCACCACAAGAAGATGTGTCACCAGCATTTTCATTTTCTACTGATTGAACTTCACTACCCTGATTATCGGTGTTGTCATTGGTCTTTGGTGTGTGAGCCTTGATGCAGTGGCTCAGATGAAACCAAGTCTTGCTGCCTTCGACTTGGACTGCGGTTGGTGTGGCTCGGACCACTGTGTATGAGCCCTCTCGTCTCGGCTCGTGCCACTTCCGCCGGAAGACCTTTATGTAGACCAGATCTCCTGGAACCACCAGATTCTTGGTCCCCATCACTTCAGGTTGTCTCGTTTTCTCCTGAAGGTAAATCATCTTGTGGATGATTGTTAATTGCTGGATATAGTCTTTCATATCTGTTTGCAGTTGTTCAAGTGACCCTTGTATGGGCCCCTGAGGTGTGGTGCAGGCATAGGTCTTCCTGTCAACATCTCATGTGGTGTCAGGTGTGTGATTCTGTGAGTTTCCATGCGATAACTCATTAATGCCAAAGGCAATGCGTCAACCCAGTTAAGTTTAGTGCTTGCACAGATCTTGTTTAATTTTGCTTTAAGTGTTCCATTTATCCTCTCAACCAATCCTTGACTTTGAGGGTGATAAACAGCACCCAACCGTTGTTTTATTCTTAACTGCTGCAAAATGCCTTTTGCGACTTTCTGCACAAACGCGAATCCGTTATCTGAACTAATCTCGGAAGGAATACCAAAGCGCGGAATGATTTCTCTTGTCAAAAATTTGATCACCGTTTCGGCACCTAAATCTTTTGACGGGGTTGCTTCGACCCAACGGCTGAATCGATCAATCACGACGAGCATGTATTGTTTTTTCTGAACTGTTTTGATCATGTCTACATAGATGTTTGAACGGACCTTCCGGCACTGGAATGTGTCCAACTGGTGCACTGATGTTTTTCCGCACATTATTCTGTGCACATACGTCACATTGATTCAAGACCTCTTCCACTGTCGCTTGCATGTAAGGTGACCAATATCCTTGTTGTCTCAATTTATTCATCACTTCCCCCCTCGAGCAATGATCTGCATTGTGAGCTTCTGAGATCAAAATTGTCAAAAATGCTGCCGGAGCCACCAACATTCCTTCATGTGACCGCCATAGTCCCTTGTCATCCTCTCTTGCTCCTCTCTGTCTCCACAATGTCTTCTCAGCCACATTGGCATTCTGCTGGATCAAGATTATGTCTTCAGGTGTAGCCACTGGCTCTAATGATACCATCGGCGCCAAAATCGCCACGTCACACTTTGATGCTTCTTTAGCTGCCTCATCTGCTGCATTGTTGCCTTGTATCAGTCCCTTTCCTGTGTGCTTGACATTTCACAATAGCCAGCTTGGCAGGTAACATCATTGCCGACATCAACTCGTTTATTTGTTCCCCATGCTGAATTGGACTTCCATCCGTTTTCTTGAAGCCCCTTTGCTTCCACACCGCTCCAAACAGGTGACATACACCATGTGCATAAGCTGAATCCGTAAATATGTTAGCCACTTTTCCTTTTGCCAGTTTGCATGCTTCTGTCAGGGCTCTCAATTCTGCCAACTGTGCTGAACATGGTTGGTCACATTTCTCTGCTTTTGCAGTCTTAAAATGATCTCCTTGCTGTCTTACCACAGCATATCCTGCATGATTGCCGCGATAGTCTCTGAAACATGACCCATCAACAAAATACACCTCCTCTACATTCACTAGAGGGATAGACTCAAGGTCTGGTCTTAGTCTTGTGTATTTCAACGTTTCTGCAATGCACTCGTGTGGTTCTACGTCATTGGTGCTCCGCCCTCCAACGGCTTCGCTATGGGTTTACCCCGAGGCACCGCCTCGTCTCTGAGAAAGCTTAATGAACTCGCCACCCAGCAGGGGGCAGTACCTTCCTATAAAGGCGGGAAGCACCCGCCGCACTTTCTCCATTTTCAACTCAGCGAGAAAGCTCCTGGATACAGCATGGCGGACGTGAGCATGAACGTGGAAGTAGATGTGTCTTTGTGCTTAACGTGTGACACCCCCCTGGGGAGGGGGGACACACACGCTCTCTGCTTCATCTGTCTAGGCCCAGATCACGCGTTTGCGGATTGTGGGGCCTGCCGTATGCTTCCCGAGGAGGTCCGGAAGAGACGGGGAGCATACGAGGCCCGTCGGCGCACGCCGCGTCCTCCAGCCAGGTCGTGGGCCGACTACGACGAGGAGGACGACCGGCGGTGTTATGAGGCGGATCCGAGCACCCTGTTCGGTTCCGAGCCGGGGGACGTCGAAGCGGTCGGGGGAGCCGGGCCGGTTCCTCGCTACCCGCTTGACGTCCTGCCACGCATATTCACCGCCGCGGCGAACAGCATGGAGGTCGAGCTCCCCCCCGTACCTCCACTCGCGCCACCACCGTTTACATGCGGAGTGAAGGTCGGGCGGAACGAAGCGCGCAGGCCCGCTGTTCCGGGGGTTATTTGTCCTAAGCTGGACGAGATCTGGGGCTACGCGCGGCGAGGGTCTGCCTCTCCCATGGCTTCAGGGCCTCCCGTAGGATCCTACGGACCCTATTGCCGTGTGGACGGGGTGGACTGGCGGCGCGGTGTCCCGGAGCCCTCGGATACGGTACGTGCCGCCCTCGACCCGGGGGCTCGACTGTGGCCAGGCCGCCCTGTAGCTCTGCCTAGAGCTGAAGACAGGTTGACGGCAATGTTGTTCAACCGATCCTACAAGGGGGGGACGCAGGTGGTCTCCCTCTCGAACAACATGGCTCTCCTGTGCGGTGCGCTCGACAGGCTCACCGTGGACCGAGACGACCTTGGACCTTCGGAGTTGGAGGAAGTCAAGGACTCGGTGGCTGCGCTCCTCCGGATGTCACAGGCGTACCCGATCCTGGGAGGGGGTCTACGCGACGCTGGACAGCTGGGCCACCGGCACCTGTGGCTAGACCTGGCCACAGCGCTGCCGGAGAGAGACCGGAGGCTCCTCCTGGACGGACCAATAACGGAGGACTCCCTGTTCGGTCCGGAGCTCCGGAACGTCGTGGCCCGGCAGGAGGCAGCGCAGCAGGAGTCGGCGCAGCTCCGCCATCACCTGCATGGGCGTGAGGACGAGGCGCGACGGGGGTCCGGCGCTCGGAGACGGAGAGCCCGTTCGTCGGCCCCATCAGCTGGTGCGGAGGGAAAGCGTCACCAGAGCCAGCCGCCCCAGCAGCACCAGCAGCAACGGCAACAGCCGCGGCGGGCGACGAGCGAGCGTCGCCGGGTTCCGCAGCAGGAGCCGGGGAGCCAGCAGCGGTGCCAGCAGCCGCAGCGGAGCCAGCGGAGGAGGGACCCGCAGCGGCGAGGACGCAGGGGCGTCGAGGCTTCGTCTCGGGGAGCCCTCCTCCCCCCTACTCTTTCAAAGGGCTCTATGTAAATAAAAACAAAAGAACGTATGACGTTTCTGTGGTTCGTTCTGAGAGAGATGTTGGTAGCGTGCATGTGTTTCCGCCTGTGAGTGTGACGTATTCACAGGCGTCATTAGAAACTTTCGCCGCTAATGCTAAGCTAACATGCTCCGCCGGTCATAGACGGCATGATTTTCCTCTCATAACACAGTCCGAAGGAGGTTTTAAACCCCTTCGTCCGGGTCATACCGAGACTGCAATAACGGAGTCTGTCCACACGAATGAGGGGCAGACTCCAACCACGTGTTTTGTTTACAGACGAGCAGAGGTCCGCGAGACCGGCTGAGTCAGCTGTGTTTACTTCCGCGTCGACCAGCGCTCGTGCCCGACAGAGCGTGACAGCTGATGAGGTGAGTGGAACTTGTCCGGACATGTCTATGTTAACCGGAGGTTGTTCCTTCCCCCACAGCGCTGTCTACAAACACTGGCACCGTGGAGGACGTCACGTTTGGCGGCGGAGAAGCGCCATGGAACTGACGCAACCTGGTGCTTTTACGCGCGAGTTTTTTCGCCGTTCTGAGACCAGGCGAGGGCGAGGAACTTCCGTCCCGTCTGGTCGATCAACTGGAGAGGTGCGTGGCGGTCGGATCTCACGAGTGACGAACAGGTCGGGACCGCCAGCGGGGCTGGAGAATGTACGGGACCGGGTGAGTGATGCGGTGCCGACGCGCGCGCGACCTAACTCACTTCAGCTCCGGGTTAATTCTCCAGCGCATTCCTCCACATCGCGGGTTTTGTCAGCTCCGGTGACACTAAGAAGTGCTCAGGGAGTTGGGAAGACTTCCGGGGGGGGAAGGGAACACGCACGACGCGCATCTGAGGTGTCTCACGCGCACTTGCGCGCTTCTCCCACAGAGCCGGCTTTTATGTATGAGAGTGGGGGTTCTAGTGAATCCAACTCGAGTACATGCTCTGTGGATTCAAGAGATAGAGACGCGGCTTGTGTGATGCCCTTTCGTCTAAAGCCCGTCCTTGGGGGGCGGGCCGGAGGACTACCCAAGGTTCGCCAGGGCTGCGGTTCTGACAGAACATTATTCGGCTTGGAGTCGCCTGGTTTTACTTCTAGGACCCACTTGGCTGGGGGGAGTAATCAGGCGGGGCTATGCGCTACAGTTTGCCCGTCAACCCCCGCGTTTTTCAGGGATTCTCTGGACGCGTATGGCGGAGCAGGAGAAACTATCCTGTTTGAGAAACGAGGTGTCTACTCTGCTGCAGAAGGAGGTCGTAGAACTGGTCCCTGCAGCCGAGATGATGACAGGGTTTTACTCCCGGTACTTCCTCGTGGCGAAGAAGACTGGGGGTTGGAGGCCCATTCTGGACCTCAGCTATTTGAACAAGTTCATAGCTACCCGCCCGTTTCGCATGTTGACGGTCAAGAAACTGCTTTCAGGTGTATGTCCAGGAGATTGGATGACATCTATCGACCTGACCGACGCGTACTTTCACATACCGATAGTCAAGAGACATCGAAAGTACATGCGTTTCCCCCTCGAGGGTCGGGTGTTTCAGTACACTCGACTCCCGTTCGGCTACTCTCTGGCACCCAGGACCTTCACCAAGTGTGTGGAAGCGGCAGTGGAGCCTTTGAGAGTGAGTGGGGTAAGGATCTTGACCTATCTGGACGACTGGTTGATCCTTGCCAGGTCAGAGGCAGAAAGTTACGCTCACACACAGAAGGTGTTGAGCCATATTGCCACCCTGGGGTTCACAGTGAACCTCAGCAAGAGCGCTCTGACTCCAGTTCAACAGTTAGTTTACCTGGGGGTACTGTTGAACTCGGAGGAAGGATACGCGCGCCTCCCGGACGTGCGTATCCAGCCCATTCTCCGACTGACAACACAGTTGCTGGAAGCTCGGTGTCACGTGACAACAGCAGGCACTGTTATGTCCCTCCTGGGGCTCATGGCGGCAGCCCACACGGTTGTTCGGCTGGGCTTGCTGCACATGAGGGAGCTTCAGAGATGGTTTGGTCGTCTCAAGCTAGACCTCAAGCGGGAAAGAGGTCGGAAAGTGCGCCTTCCCGCTCGGGTTTTGCAGGACATCCAGTTTTGGAACTCTCACGCCAACCTCAGGCGGAGAGTTCCATTGGGTTGCGTCCTTCGTTACACTCAAGTGTTTACAGACGCTTCCCTGACAGGTTGGGGAGGCACCTCGGGTCAGGCCTACGCCAGTGGGGTCTGGAGCAGTCCGGTGCTCAGACACATAAACTGGCTAGAGCTGAAGGCGATTCACAATGTCCTGCTTCACCTCTCTCCCCAACTGTCACGGTCCTACGTCCTAGTATTTTCAGACAGCTCCACCGCCGTGGCGTACGTAAATCGCCAAGGTGGAGTCAGATCCCCAGCCCTTCTGTGTGTGGCAAGGAAGATTTGGCTGTGGGCGGACTGTCACCTGCTTTCGCTCAGAGCCCAGCACGTCCCGGGCGAGCTGAATGCAGTAGCGGACAGACTGTCGAGGGGGGCCGTCCAGGACGAATGGGGTCTGTCCGAGGCAGTGGCAAGCGAGATCTGGTCTCGATTCGGTCACCCGGTTGCAGACCTCTTCGCCAGCAAGGAGAACTTCGAATGCCCTCTTTGGTTCTCCCTCAGGGCTTCGGATTGCCCCCCACTAGGCGTGGACGCTTTAGCCCATTCGAGGTGGCCGGTCGGTCTGCTGTTCGCCTTCCCTCCTCCGCGGCTCCTTCTCCCCTTGATTCGGAGGACGAGGCGGGGGGGGCTGAGGTTAATTCTAGTGGCACCAGACTCCCCGGGGGCGCTCTGGTTCCCAGAGCTGGTGCGCATGGCGGTCGGGGCCCCGTGGGCCATCCCTTGGGGCCCCGCTGCCCTGTGTCAGGCGGGGGGGACTCTGACAGCGCACCCGGTGCTGGGCCGGCCTCTCAAGGTGTGGCTCCTGCACGGGACGAGCTGATCGGGACCTTGGACCCCGACGTTCTCCACACGCTGGAGAACGCCCGGGCCCCATCAACACGTAGGCTTTATGCCTCAAAGTGGGGGATATTCTCCCGCTGGTGTTCAGACAGGTCCTTGGACCCCATCTCTTGTTTGGTCTCCGCTATCCTGTCTTTCCTGCAACATTTGCTGGATAACGGGCGGACTGTGGCGACACTGAGAGTGTTCGCATCAGCCATAGCGACGAGGCATGTCGGTTTTGAGGGTGCTTCGGTTCGCGCCCACCCCTTGGTGGCGCGTTTCCTGCGGGGTGCCTGCAGGCTTCGACCTCCTGCAAGGCCTTCCAGCCCTCAGTGGGATCTCCAGTTGGTACTGGACTCTCTCACAGGCCCGACCTTCGAACCTCTTGACCAAGTCCCACTGGATATCTTGTCTTTCAAGGTATCGCTCCTTCTGGCACTAACAACCACGAAGAGAGCAAGTGAGCTTTGTGCCCTCTCCATTAGCCCTGAGTGTCTTTCCTTTGGCGTCGAGGAGTCTTCGGTGTCTTTGCGTCCTAACCCAGCGTTCCGCCCGAAGATTCTGAGTTCCTTGTTCCGGGCGACGACCTTCACGCTGCGGGCCTTTCACCCGCCGCCTCACTCGGACCTGTGTCAGGAACGTCTCCACCTGTTGTGTCCAGTGAGGGCGTTGGCCTGTTACTTGCGGCGGGTGGCCGAGTTTAGGCGCTCTGATGCCCTTTTTGTCTGCCACGGTAGATGCCGGCGGGGAGAGGCGGTCTCCCCCCAGAGGTTCTCTCATTGGGTGAGATCGGCCATTATCCGGGCCTACCGAGCAGCGGGTGGATCCGCTCCTAGTGGTCTGAGGGCACATTCCACCCGTGGCGTGGCAGCCTCAGTGGCTCTTTTGCGGGGTGTGGCAGCAGAGGATATCTGCTCTGCTGCCTCTTGGGCGTCCACGTCTACCTTCGCTAAGGCCTATCTCCTCGACGTAACGGCGGGATCAGTAGCTCATACTGTTTTGAGCGCTGTTGTGCCCCCCTCAGGGCCCACGGCTCAAGTGGGTTTGGACCCTGGGCCGGCGGGGCCCTAGTGATGCTGCTCCAGGAGCGGCGTCCAGCTGGGGGTACATTTATCCCGTCAGGCTTCGCCTTTTGGGTAAACCCATAGCGAAGCCGTTGGAGGGCGGAGCACCAATGACGTAGAACCCCTGAGTTATCTATCATAACCTCAGGTTCTACGAGTTGGTGCGAAGCCCTCCAACCTCGTCGCCCAGCGGCCGCCCTTCTCGCTGAGTTTTCAGTTGGAAGGTACTGCCCCCTGCTGGGTGGCGAGTTCATTAAGCTTTCTCAGAGACGAGGCGGTGCCTCGGGGTAAACCCATAGCGAAGCCGTTGGAGGGCTTCGCACCAACTCGTAGAACCTGAGGTTATGACAGATAACTCAGGGGTTCTCCCTCAAACTCAAATGGTATAACATCTGCTGGATTTGTTGTGCTGCATTTTTTAATTGTTATGTCTGGATATGTCAACAGTGGCATGAACTGTAAACATCTCGCTTTTGTTACCACAAACTTTCCTTGGTTTATCATCTCAGTAATTTTGTGATGTGTGTAGATTGTTACTGGATAACCCATTGTGATTGTGGATGCTATTTCATAGGCATAATGTAGTGCAGCTAACCCTTGAAAGCATGGAGGCCACCCTTGTGCCACATTGTCTAGTTTCGTGCTGTAGTATGCGATTGGTTGTTTTTGTCTTCCACTGCATGTTTCTTGCATCAGAACTGCTGAGGCGTACATGTTGTGTCTGTTTGATACATACAGTAAAAATGGTTTGTCATAGTCTGGAGTTCCTAGAGAGGGTGCTCTCTGCATCTCTTGTTTGATTTCTTCGAACGCCTCTTTGGCTTCATTTGTTCATTGCAATGGTGCCTTTAGCATTGTTGTTCCTGCTTCTTTTATTAACTCTCTTAGTGGTGCAGTTTTCCTTGCCTAATCTTCAATCCACTCTGAGTTAAACCCAGTCATTCCAAGAAACGTCATCATCTGTCCGACTGTTCTTGGTCGGGGTGCCTTACTTACCCCTTCTAATTGTGTCTGTGTGATCGTGACTGTTCCATGTGCAATTATTCTGCCTAAGTATTCAACTTGTGGTTGACAGTATTGCAATTTCTTTTGTGACACTTTGTGACCTCCTTCTGCTAATTTTTCCAGTACTTTAGTGGAGTCTCTGTGGCAGTCTTCAAGTGTTGGTGCACAAATTAACAAATCATCCACATATTGTATCAATGTGCTGTTTATGTCCTGACCTTCCAAATCTTGTCGCAGGACTTGGTTGAACACGTGTGGGCTGTGTTTAGAATAGAATAGAATAGAAAACATTTATTCATCCCCAGAGGGGAAACACACTTTTACAACAGCACAATGAAAATAAAGTGCAAGGAAAAAAAGAAATAATAAAAGATAATAAAATAAAATAAAACGATCTTAAAAATATAAAAATTATTTACAATATTAGAAAATTAACACTATTAACAGAATTAAATTAAATTACATTAAATGAAATTAAAATAAAATAAAATAAAAACAAAAAATAAAAACACACAAGAAGAAAAACACACTACGGATTAACATCAGGATATTTAAAGTAAAGAGTTAAATATCCTGACACCAGTTGGGATGAAGGACCTTCTATAACGCTCCGTCCTACACTGGGGGTGCCTGAGCCGGCCACTGAAGGAGCTGGCCAGCTCCTCCACCGAGAGTGTTGTCCATGATGGAGGATAGTCTGGAAAGTGTCCTCCTCTCTCCCACCTCCTCCACCGAGTCTAGCAAGCGGCCCAGGACAGAGCCGGCCCTCGTGACCAGCCTGTTCAGTCTCTTCCTGTCCCGGTCCGTGCTGCCTGCTCCCCAGCAGACCACAGCGTAGTGGAGTGGATAGCAGAGGCTACCACGGAGTCATAGAAAGTCCTTAATAGTGGTCTGCACACTCCGAAGGACCTCAGTCTCCCCAGGAGGTGGAGGCGACTTCGGCCCTTCTTATACCCCTGTGGGAGGCGAGTGTAGCTGTACTGCTTCCCCCTGTAAGTGAATGCGAACAAATGAGTCTTCTGACAATGGAATACTGAAAAATGCAGAACAAAGATCGATCACAGTAAAAAACTTAGCTTCTGCCGGCACATTTGTAAGAAGAGTGTGTGGATTTGGTACTTCTGCTGGCCAGTCTTCCACAACATCATTTACTGCTCGAAATCTAGTGGATTTTCGGAGGCGATCCACTCTGTCTGGTTGGCTGTTTTTATCATAGGCCCTAGATCTTTGGATCTAAATCCCTCATTTACAAATAGGGTAATGTGTGGTTCCGACTCTTTAACATTAAACCATTGTCTGATGAAATCATTATTTTCAACACTCAGGGCTGCCCCTTGTCTTCCAATGATAATGTTGTCTGTTTTTATCTCCACTGTTTTACCCCTAGTCTCCTGATCCCACCTTTCTTCAAAGATTTTGCTACATGACAGATCGTAAGAAATCGTGCAGTGATAATCTGTCATAGGTTTGGTCGCTTGTGGAATCTGAGCTCTGATGTACAGTTACCAGGTTTTGAGCGTCTCGGCCAACGGCCCCAAGACATCACCCAGCCAGTACACTTTTGCGCATTTGATTTGTTGAAACATTTGATGGTCCACTCCTCTGTGATCAATGTATACACCTTGAGGCGTGCACCAAATCTTGATTTTTAATTTGCACAGCGCGTCTCTTCCCAATAAGTTTATGGGTGTTTGGTCCGACACCAAAATTGGTATATGGACTTCGTCATTATTTGTGGCAAGTCTCACTGGATCCGTCATTTCGAGGATTTGTGTTGTTCCCGAGAATCCTATTGTTTTTACAAATTTTCCGGACATGGGGAGGTCTGTGGCATCAATTGGTGTAACACGTGTATGTTGCTCCTGTGTCTAGCTGCATCGGAATTTGTTTGTCTTCAATTTTAACATTAACCATTGGACTCTCGCCCAGATTAGGCGAGTGATTTACAAGTTGACTCTCCCCTTTAGGATTCTCTGGGCCCCTCTAGTACCCAAATTTCAGTCCAGCCCATGGGTTCCTTGGCCCGTCCCATGCTCGTGGCCTTAGTTGGTTTCCTCTTCCTCCATCCATCTTTTCAGGAACATTGTTTGGATCTCTTTTTATGTGTCCCGGTCTTTGGCAGCTATAACATGTCCTTACTGTAGGTTGACTTGACTGTCTGTACGCCCCTCTCTGTGTTGGGCGGTACGGAGCTTGTCTTGACTGGTTATATGGCTGGTTATATCGGCCACCATAGGGCTGTTGTGGGTAACTTTCAGTCTCTTGTGGGGCATTCGTTAGCAGTTCTGGGGGCAGGGAAGGTGCCGTGGCTTCCACCACGTGAGCTTAGAAACTCGCTTTGGTCTTTCCCTGGAGTTCGCCAAGTTGCATTTGCTCCAGCTTTCTTTGGACTTGTCATTCTTTTTTCGTCCTTTCTGTACTTTTTAATGGCGTGTACCACATGATCACGGAACACTTGATATGGCATGGATGTTCGACCAACCACGTCCTCAAGTTTGTTTTGTACAGCTGATGGTAGAGCCTCGACAACAACGTTGACATTAGAGGGCTATTTTCAGCACCCTCCTCTGTCTCTTGCTTCCACCGCTTGAGTTGCTTTGTGAGATAGGCTGCTGCTTTCTCATCGTCTTTGATGGGGTCCCCCTTTAGTGCTTTGGGGTCAATCTGGGATATTCATCCCTCAACGCCTTCCATAGCGTTGATCGGTAGGCATTGAATTCAGTCCCATCTGACATGGCCTCTACCATCCACTCGTTTCCACTTTGGTACAGAACGTTCTCCATGGCGGGTATTCCAAAGCTTTGTGCCCAGACTGCTTTTACTTCCCCAATGGAAAGCATCTTCTTCAAACTTCTTTATCCACTTTCCTGCTCCTTCATGGATGTCTGGAAGTCGGGTCACCAACCCAGTCAGATCCTGGGTCTTCCAAGGAATGTAGTGGGCTTTTGATCCCTTAATCAATATTGGATATTGACCAGGGTCGGTATACCTGTCCGGTGGCTTGATATTAGGTCTATATCTTAGATCATAGTTGTTCTCCTTCTGACCTAATCTTACCCTTTTTGTTTCTGCCCCAGCTCCACCCATTGTCTGCTCGTTTTTTTCATCTATTTCAACTTCTAGCTCCTCAATGGCTTTCCAGTTTAAATCACGCATGTTTTCTTCTCCTACCTTGTCTAGTTTGATCCAGTAGGACTCACCACCTATTTTTTGATTTATGGTTCGTTCCGTTTGGCATAACAATCTAGGATTCTTAACTTTTTGTTTTCACCTCTTTTCCTTCCTGTGCTACAGTAATTTGGAGCCGGGTTATGTTCTGGGCTCGGCCCCTTCCTCTCCAAAGGTGGGAACTGATCCACAGTTGTCAGTTCCGTGTCGACCAGAGATGTGTTGCTCTTTTGTTTTGCTCTTGTTCTGTTAGCTTTGCCTGTGTTTTCAAACTCAATGTCACCATCAATTTTTAATGTTCCAACCAGTGATGGGTACAGCCCTGCTTTGACTGTTTTATCTTTTCCTATTAATTTATTTTGTAGTTCCACATGTCCTTCCCTTATGTTTTTCCTGTAACAGCAACCTTCATCCTTAAAAAGCTTCATTATTTCCAATTCTAGCTCTCTCTCTTCTATTCTTGGTTTGTAATCCACGATTCTTTGTTCCATAATTTCATCTTCCATCTCTGATACTTTCCACTACTAATTCCACTACTACTGACTTATACTTATACTTATATTTATACTAATAGTTTTACTTATACTTATACTTCTCTTGTACTTATACTCCTCCACTTTTTGACTCTTCCACTCTTTCACTCCTTCACTCTTCCTCTCTCCCACTCCTTCACTCTTCCACTCCTCCACTCTTCCTCTCTTCCACTCCTTCACTCTTCCTCTCTTCCACTCCTTCACTCTTCCTCTCTTCCACTCCTTCACTCTTTAACCCTTCCACTCTTTCACTACTCAATAGTTAAACTTATAGTTATTCTTATAATTATAGAAAACTTATAGTTATAGTTAAACTTATAGTTATACTTATAATTATAGTTAAACTTATACTAATAGTTATAATTATAGTTAAACTTATAGTTATACTTATATTTATACTTATAATTATAGTAAAACTTATACTTATAGTTATAGTTAAAATTATAGTTACACTTATAGTTATACTTATAGTAAAACTTTTACTCCTTTACTCCTCTACTACTCTACTTATTAAATCCTCTACTCCTTCTCTCCTCCACTACTCTACTCATTAAATACTCTACTCCTTCACTACTCTACTCATTAAATACTCTACTCCTTCACTCCTCCACTTCTTCATCCTCTACTCCTTCACTCGTAGTAGAACTACACGTATGAGTACTAATACAAATACTAGAACTACTACGAGTACTACAAATACTAGTACTACTTAGAATACTAGTACTACTACATGTACTAGTACTACTACGAGTACTACAAATACTAGTACTACTACGAGTACTACAAATACTAGTACTACTACGAGTACCACAAATACAATTACTACTACGATTAATACTAGTACTACTCTGAGTACTAGTACTACTATGAGTACTTATACACGTATTAGTAATACTATGAGTACTACATGTACTAGTACTACTATGAGTAGTACACATATTAGTACTTCTACGAGTACTACGGATACTAGTACTACTTCGACGAGTACTAGTTCTACTATGAGTACTAGTAGTACGATTACTAATAGTACTACGAGTACTAATACGAGTACTAGTACTACGAGTACTCATAGTAGAACTAGTACTCGTCGAAGTAGTACTATTATCCGAGTACTAATAGTACTACGAGTACTCATAGTAGAACTAGTACTCGTCGAAGTAGTACTAGGATCCGTAGTACTACAACGACTTGTAGTAGTACAACTACTTGTAGTACTACAGGTACTCATACTACCACAAGTACTCATAGTACTACAAGTACTAGTACTAAGAGTAATTCAAAGCAATATGAAACTTTATAGTTGAAGTAAGACTACAGTGGAGAAAGTAAAAACAGATCAATAATAAAGTACAGTGTGACTGGAGCAGGAAAAAGTTCCTTTTAGAAGAACCTGGAGCAGAAGTAAACAGTTGATGAATCAAAACAAGAGCGTCCAGGTTTACTTGTTGAACAAAGACCAAGATGACACGATTGATCAGGTGAAAGCAATCGTGGATAAATGAACACATGACTTCCTCAACCAGACCCTGCGATGGATCACAGATTCACTGATGCACTGAGACAACAATGTTTTTAGATCCTATGAAGAACTCAAAGACAAAATGAAAAAAACAGGAACCATTGCTTAATACTGTAAAGCTATAGGAAAAAAGAAACATCTATTTGTTTCATGGCTTGATGGTCTAGTGGTATGAACCTTGCTCTTGGTGACTGAGGTCCTGGGTTCAAAACCTGCAAGTGACATGAAACTTTAGTTTCTCTCTTAGTGTAGATATGGTTTGTGTGTAGTCTGTGGAAAAGTAATCTTTTATCTCTTCCATTCTTTCTTTTATTCATCTTTTTCTACCCTTTTCCCCCGTTCATTTCAATGGGGAAACTCTTCAACTCAACTTTCAACTCCTTCCACTGTAACCTACTACTTCTACTACTAATTCCACTACTACTACTTCTACTACTAATTCCACTACTACTTCCACTACTGCTACTTCTACTACTACTACTTCCACTACTACTAATTCCACTACTACTACTTCCACAACTACTACTTCCTCTACTACTTCCACAACTACTTCCATTACTACTACTTCCACTACTACATTCACTACTACTCCCACAACTACTAATTCCACTACTTCTACTTCAATTACTACATTCACTACTACTCCCACAACTACTAATTCCACTACTTCTACTTCAGCTACTACTTCCACTACTAATTCCACTACTACCACTTCCGGTACTACCAATTGTGCGAATGCTGCTCAGCATTAACACTGCATTTTCGTCCGGAGATGCACTCTTTTCTAGTTACTTGTTTATTTCTGTTAACGTTGTTTAATTTACTTTACTTATCAGTAAATTACTTGTTATCTCTTATGTTATTTTGTTTTAAAATTAATATCAACTTAAACTTCAAAATGGAAAAAACTTTCAAAATTTCTTGCCTTAAATTCAAAATGGCTTCCCTTTCAAAATTACTTCTTTTTTCAAAATGGTTACTTTTCCAAAATGGCTTCTGTTGGACTACAAAAAAATGTGTAATTCAAAATGGTTACTTTTCCAAAATGGCTTCTGTTGGACTACAAAATAATTTGTTATTCAAAATTATTACTTTTTCAAAATGGCTTCTATTGGACTACAAAAATTACTTATTTTTAAAAATGGTTACTTTTCCAAAATGGTTTCTTTTAAATTTCAAAAATGGCTTCTGTTGGACTACAAATGATGACTGATTCAAAATGGCATCAACTTGACTTCAAAATGACGTTTTCAATTCAAAATGGAGAATCTCTGTAATCGGAGTGGGTTGGTTATATCCTCTAGTCCCACCCCTCTAGTGTCTTTCCTTATCTTCGTATTTCGGCCTCAGTCTAGTTTTGACCACTCTGGTCGATAGTCCTCTCTGAAAACCGTTTCAACCTTGTGGTCCAGAGAACCCTACGGGCAACGCCCTTCTCCTCAATTTTTAACTGCGACACACACTAGAATATTACAAGGCCCAAATTTCCGCCTTCAAACCTGTTACTCCATGTGCACCAGATCTCAATTTTAACTGCGTCACTAACTTCAGAATCAACTATTTCAATCTCCCTTCGGGCCTGTAACCCCGACAAAGCCTTAATACAATTCCAACTGCGTCACAATGTCCAAACACAATGTTTTCCAAGTTCCAACCAATATTTTCAACACACTGACAACACACTTCTATTTTTCCAGATTCTCTGGACCTCTTTCTACAGACAGGCTCAAGATTTTTGCTTTTTATCAACCCTCCCTTGAGTTATTCAACATTTAACATACATTAACAGTACACGCAACTTTGAAATATATGAACGAGTATATACGTTGCTTTTTAATCTTTTTTGTAACGACAGATTATATACGTTGGTTATAATATTTTGATTATTTATGGATTATATGCGAATCTGTTTAGAGGATTTGGAATTCCCTTGTTTAGACAAGAGCTCCGCACACACATTCACTCGCGCGTACACACACTCTTATTCCTACGCACTCACTTTTTCTCCTCTTGTTTAGATTGGAGCTGTTCCAACATACACACACATATACTCACTCGTGCGCACACACACGCTCTTACTCCTTCGCACACACTTTTTCTGCTTTTCTATGCAGCTATTGGTTTATTATTAATAATTCGACATTTGATGTGAAATCGTAATTAAATCATTAATTGTCCCTATTTTCTAAGACCGCAATTTACTGTTCCGGGTACCACAATCAACGCCGCTCAGCTTCCAAAAGTTTAATTACTTCTATTCAACTGGCTACTTTGGTTTCTATGACCCTTCTAGAGACAATAATAAAACTGTCCTATATCTATTTTACCCCAAACCTCTGATTATCTTAAGCTATTAATAATCACCTGACAGCCTCAGTTTAGTTATCATGGACTTACTCGGTACCCCTCTGGCACGTATCCACCGGTTTAAAACCGCTCTTTACCCTAACCACGGTCTGGCCTATATTTCAATTGGCCCCAAGCTTGATCTAAAAAAGGTCACACAGACTGTTTCACTGTGCCCTGTTTTCTACGTTGACCCCAGGAATTCACTCTTCCACCTCTTTAATGGTTCGTGTTTTTTTTGTGGGGAGTTTGAAATGACTAATCAAAAAACAGATCAGCAAGCCTTCACACTTCTTCGAGGCAAAACTCTCCTTTTGAAATCAAAAACAGAATTACTCACCTCTTAGTTGTGATTCAGACTCCTGGTAAGCGCTTTGTTGTCACTCTCCAGCAAGGTACCTCACCAACAGGGACGCCAATATAAAAGGTTGTGGTTTCATGCATAAACTTCATCAGCGCAAAGGGACTTAAACACAAGCAGTTTCAACAATTCCTGCTTGAACTGGAGTCTGGACACAGCGATGTGCTCTACTACCCAGAGGTCCGATGGTTGAGCCGGGGCAGAGTTTTGACGCGTTTTTAAAAGCTGCTACCCAAATTTAATGCATTTCTTAATTAAAAAAAACAAAACAGTCCCTGAGTTGAAGGTGGAGTTCAGCGTGCGATTCCGTGATCTCCAAAGTAATGCAAAAGAAATCTGTCTTTTCCAGAATCCTTTTGTTACTGAGTTACAGAACTGTGATGTTCTGAAAGAGGCATTCAAAAAAGCCTGGCTTTTTGAGCAAATGCTCCACAATGGCATGTTTAAATGCATTGGGAAAACCCCTGTGGAAAGGGAGAGGTCTACCATTTTGGTAACCCAGGGCAAAATTACATCAAACACTTTGATAAAGAGTCTACAAGGAAGGACGTCGGCAGGCAAGAGGAGGGTTTCATCTTGTTCACCAGTGCTGAAATATCAACCAGAGATACAGGACTGAAGGAAAACCACGAGGAGGAGACAGGCTCAGTGACAGCAGGGGTTCCACACAAAGGTGGAGAGATTTACTCTTTGATCAATTTAATTTTGTTAATGAAAAATCTTGAAAAGAAGACAGGCATGATTTGAGGAGCAGGAGACACAAGAGAATTTATCGTGTGAAACAACACTTTGGTGTTTTTCTTATTTGCTGCTAGCAGTTTCCTGATGAAATCAGATCTGGCAGTTTCTGCCATCTCATTGTAAGATCAGATCTCTGAAGTGAAGTCTGTGCACCTTCAAGTTTAGTGGACTTCCAGAGACGCTCAGTCTATCGACAAAGTCTCTTCAGACTCAGGAGATTTGTCCAAGAGCACCGTGTTTTTCTGAATTTTCAAATTCGATTTAACCGGTGCCACTTGATTTAGTATTTCAACACAATGATTAGTGAAACAGTGAATCGAACTGTCCACGTTAAGGCAGTCACTGAAGGGAAGAGGGTCAAACTTAGCAGAAAAACTGTCCGCAGTATCGTCTGAGATGACACGCCTCTGAGACCTAACCTTTAAGGGCTTAGGTTCAGGTATGAAGTCCAGGTTAAACAATACAAGAGAATTATCACTCAGATGGACATCATGTACCGATACATTAGAAATGTCCAGGCCAAGAGTATAAACTAAGTCTAAAATGTGGCCTTTTTGATGAGTGAGTTCAGAAACATAAAAATTAAACTTTCAACTCTGAACTGAGCATACTTAAAGTCAGAGTAATAAACTGTTTCTTTCAGATGATTTTTGTGTGATTCTTTAATCAAGCAACTTGAGGTTGTTACTGAATTTGGGGGAGAGATGTAAAAGATCTTATTTTAACAGTTATTTACCTAATTTTAAGACTTGAAAATTACATGCATATGTGAGACAAAAAAAGATAAGTTTGATTTAAGATTATAGTGTAAAGTTGAACACTTGAAAAAATTAAATCTTAAAACAAGATTTATAATCTAAAACTTCTAAATCTAAGCATTTTTTTTTATCTCAATAAGAATCAAATAATTTGCAGTGCAAGTAAAGAAGTTTGACCTTTTCAATAATTGACCTAAATTACCAAAAGAAGAATTAAAATAAAGAATGTTATAACATTTGAAATTCAACCATTTAATATTTTTATGACATTGACATACTTTTACATCTCTCAACATTAAAGGAAGTTTCCTTTAATGTTTGTTTTTAAAACCAAAGGCTTTTATAAAACTAGATTAAAGATTAAAACCAAGAAAGTGAAGTGTGACTTAATGTGACGACCAGCTTCAAGAAACATCCGTCAGATGTCTTTAATTACAGGTACACGCATGTCATACATGCACATTAGCACACGCCCATGACGTCTCTTTTCACCGATGACAGGCTTCTTGAAGATATTCTGTGACACGGAAATTACAGCTTTAATCTACCACTTCCTCCGAGTGTGTGCTCCCGACTAAAGTGCTCCTACTCTGAAGTCATAACTGGGAATTCTTTAATTGCATCAACCGACACTCGTCACAATCTTGAGCCCCCGCGGGGGCGATAGATCTCACTCCATGTGTGTCAATCAAATGTGTTCTTAACCACCATCACCTGTCACTCATCTGATTAATCACTACGAGTTATGAGGAGAGGCAGCAGAAGAGTTTTGGCCATGAGAACTAGTGAGCTGTGAAGATTTGTGCGGCTAGTTTGTTATGCTGCTGGGATTTGCAACAAACACACTCAACCCATACTGTATATAAAGATCGCTGCCTTTGAGCAGCGCAAAGGAAAGAAAAGAGCTCAGGTGATTTGTACCCGACGGTCAGAAGATATTGCTCTTTAAATCCTGCATAACTCTTGATGCATGTGCAGATGAATATGGTTTGTGTTTAGCTGCTTCTGGAACTTAATGACAAAAATCTGAGTTCTCTAAGCAGATGAGGTTTTTCCCAGGACTGGTGACAGGCTTTTCATAATTAATTTGAATATCTAGATATAAAAAACAAGTGAAAATAAGTATTTTGTACTTTGGGAGGATAAACGTTTGGTTCTCGTCTGCACGGATCAGGTGTTTATTCTGGAATGTTAAATGGAATCTTGCACTTTGAACCTCCATGTCCAGCGTCGTGCCCTCTACCACGTGGAGCAGCTGTTGCTTGGCAACACATCATACCGATACATGAAAATCTGAATAAATAATTGAGCTCAGTTTACAGTAAAAGTATTCCCATAAACGAAAATCCAGACCAAGTTAATCCACTATTAAATAACGCTCCAGTCGTCGTTAATGATTCATTGTCGACCTGAATATCAGTTTCTCTCCCGCCTCTCATGACCCAGAAACCCACGCATGAACTCATGAAAGTAAACACTCGGCTTTGTTACCAAAACCTACCGGGGATTTCTAATGAGGTAAGAGGATAGCTGGAGACTGATGGGAGGAATGGAATGGTGGAGGAGTTAGTAACTGAGGATGAACGAGAGAACGAGTCCTCAGGTATCAGAATTATATGACCACAAAGACTTTCAAATTATAAATACTGAAGAATCAGTTTTAAAAACATATTTTGTCTTGTGTTGGAGGCTTAACACAAAGCTCCAGAGTTCCCAGAACCTGCTTCAAATGCTTTCAAACGCATGCTTTTGGCTCAGTTCTTTCGTTACCAGAAGAGTCAACTTACTTTGTTTGTGTTTTTTCCCTTATTATGTAACCCTTTACAAAGTGTGGCCCTAATGAGGTCAGAGAAATGGATCATCTTGCATTTTAAATAATACTTTAATTTAAGAAGTATATTTCACGTTATGTTGTTTTGTTTAAAAACAAGAGCAAAGGGGATCTCTTACTTTAATTTGACCCCAATCATGTTTATTTTTAATTTCTTTAATCTTTTTTTAAAGCCTCATCATATTTTAAAAATATAATACTTTATTTATTTAATTATTTTTCATTAAATTCCTGTTTAATATTCTCCTTGATGTAGGAAAAATGTCAGCATCTCCAGATCCTTCAGAGGGGACAATCTGTTGAGAATTTAATTTTTTTTTTTCAAGTGTGGGGTTTGTTGTTGGGTTGAAACTTTAGTCCATTATCCATCGTACATCTAAAAAAAAGTTATGTTGATTTCGGGAAGTAGAGCACAGACCGAGTCCCCACTTCTTATTTAATTCAATTATTTTATTGTTTATACAGATGGTTTTCAAGAGTCGTAGTGTTTAGCACGACCGCCTCCCAGCAATAAGGTTGTTCATTTGCTTTCAATTTTCCAGCATTCCTCACATTTTCTGGTGCCTCCAGGCACTCCGGTTTCCTCCCACAGTCATAACATACAGATGATAATAGAAAACTCTAACTTGTGCGAAGGTGTGTGTGAATGGTTGTGTGTCTCTGTCTGCACTGCGACAAGATGTTGACCTGTTCACAGTTTTCTAATACTCTTGCGCTTGGTAGCTGAGACTGGCTCCAGTCCCCTGCAATCTTGATGGTGAAGAAAGTGGTTAACAAAAAAAGAATGAATATGACAATTTTTCTAAATCTTATTGGCAACTTAACAAGATCATCTTTAACACTGTTTTTGTTAGCATACACTTTTAAATGTGTTACATAAAAATATAAATTGAATTAATAAATAATTATTGATATTTTTTTTTTTAATGGAAATTATTCAAATAGATGAATTTGAAACCGATTTTTATTGTGATCACATTTGTTGATTGTTTGATCTACATCGGAACTAAAGCTTTCCTGAGGGCCAGATTTTTAGAAGGATGTCAAGCCTCCACCACATCCCTTTATGTTGTACAATTTATTTCACTTACAATATTTTTTTTCAAAATGTTTATGCATTATTTTCAACATTTATTATACTTATGTCCAGAATGTTATGTTGTAGTCAGCAAATTCATTTAAATTGTTTTTTGTGAGCATTAAAGGCCAACTAATTTAAAAATCCAACTCTCCTGACATGTTTAAAATGTCGAAGTCTTCCTTTCCAAGATGTAGTAAGGCCCGGTTCCGATTCTCAGTTTGAGCCCTACCACTAGCCCTACCACTGGCTATATATCTGCATCTTTCTACAACAAGACGCCTACCTATCCGAAGAAGAAGATATCATCAGAACATCCAAGTGCTGTTAGAAAACTTCACGGTATGTTTTTGCTTGAAAATAAGTTTTGTTCAACAGATATCGCTAACGATACCAGCGATGTATGTGTTTCCTTGTTGTTGTTTCCTAAAATAATGTAAACGTTAGAGAAATAAAGTTTGGAGCTTATTGTGATGTAAATTGAGCTGTATGCATTTTTTAAGAGGGCATTTGCAAGCTAACAATAGTCAATATAAGCCTCCATTTACCCGATTCTTTGTTTTGTTTTCCTAAAGAATGAAAACAGTAGTAAACTATGTTTAGAGCGTATTGTAGCTGTGTTTATCAATCATTAATAGGTTTACCATCCCGCTTACATAAACCTGAAGTTATTTGAACATATTTTGAGTAGCTTTTACTCAAACTATTCTTTTTGAATGCTTATTCCTAATGGTGTGAATTGTCCTCCTCAGACAGGTTCTTCTCTCAGTGTACTGCAGAACAAACTTCAACTTGCCCATACTACTGTTATGGTTCAACGTGAAGGCTGAGCTACAGCAGGATTTTCACCAAGTGTTTGTTTCATTAAAATGTTTATAATTTAACATTTGTATTTGTATTTATTGTACTAATATGAATGTAAATATGTATTTAGGAATGACAACACTGGAAATTGTAAAACAAAATCTTGTATTTGACCAAACATCTGACACTTTACACGCAGAACCAAAATAAAGTGCAACAACCAAACAACAATATTGCTTAAATAAAATAATATATATTAAATATATAGAAGAACAAACACTTACAAAAAAGAGCCATCTACATTTATTTTTTTCTAATAGAGAATTTTTTTGTTTGTGGCCTCTAACTCTTCATGCCTCCTTTGCTGCCTCCTCCAAGTACCGCCATTCTTCGTGCTTGGCCTCCTCTTTAAGAAAGTCCAGCAGTGGATTTTTCCCTCCCTCTTTTTAGCTAGCAAGGTTGTTGCCGGGCTTGAAGCTGGGGACCCTGGGTGAGCGGTGACAGAATCTGGACGTGCTGGGACCTGGGGCGAGTGGTGGGTGTCAGAGCTCCCGACGTGCTGGGACCCCGTTTGGGGGATTCTGCATCATCCTGGAGAACATGGCAACAAAAACATTGTAATCCAGACATTCAAATAATGTGAAAATTATTAATGGTGTTGCTTTTATGAGTGTGGTAAACTGTTAAGACCAAGTGTTGGTTTAACCCATACAGAAATACACATGATTCACATAAAATACTTGGCTTCGATGGAATACACAAACAACTAGCATTTTCACTGTAACTCTTAAAAGTGTATTAGCATGGAATATTGTCGAAAATAATGCTTAATTAGCCTCGAATTAAATGTAGTTTTTTAGGTGCAAGAAATAACAATACTTTTCAAATGAAATACACAAACAACTAGCATCTTCACTGTTGCTCTTAAAAGTTTATTAGCATGAAATATTGTCGAAAATAATTCAAATTAGCGTCAAATTAAACATGTTATTTATTTGCAATAAATAGCAACTTTTCACATGAAAAACACATACAACTAACTGTTAAAAGTTAACATTAAAGTTTATTGGCATGGAATATCGTTGAAAATGTGATGCATACTCACAAGTTTACAAACAGTCACTAGCTATCGGTAGCATCTTCACCATGTGTTTTCATCAGCATGGAATATCAGCAAAACAATGCTTTCACATGAATCTTATGGAGACACACTAGTTTTAAAGTGAAAATGCTTACATTTTTGTACTGAAAGGCTTGTCTGGCTCGCCATTGTTCTCACTCCTTCACAGCACTCGGTTTTGAAGTTTGCCTCCGACCTCACTCGCCTAGTAGGGAGACCTGGCACTACGTTTAAACACTCCCACTTCACGGAAAGTAGAATTGGGTCTCGGCTGCACTTCGCGGGCACCTTAAACGTAGTGTTATGGCTCAAATGAGAATCAGAAGCGGGCTTAAGTCCCTTATCATGGTCATTTTTTATAGTTATTACTTTTTAAAAATTCTGAAATCGAGGAGAGTTTTCCACATTATAACTAATAATGGCTTCACTCCTCCTACAGCCATCTGTAATCAAGCCCTGATTTGTTTATACAACGAGTCCCTTGGAGGTGTAGACTTCTCTGATCGCTGACACGTGGTGACAACCATGTTTAACCAATCACAGCAAAGTGGGTGCGGTTATGGTAAGCACATGTGCCCTCAACTAGCAAAACATTAATTAAACATTTACATAAATATTATAAAATATGCTTGAAAGTGTTTTGAATTCATAAATGCAAGTTTAATAACTCTTACATTATTTATGATCTACATTAAACCTTTTATTCATGAAAACATTCTAATGGTTTGACATTAGATGTGTTCAATCCCTGAGATGACTTCTCAGGAGTCGTAGACTTCCACATCTTTGGTTCGACTGTCACAAGAGTCACTTTTCTTAAAAGTCAACTTCCAGCTGTTTGGTTTGACTGTTCGACTCCAGTAAGAATGGATCAAGACATTTGTACGTAAAAAAGGTTAAAAAAAAAAAAGGGGGGGGGGGGGGGGAATGGTGAAAATGGATTGAGGGAATTGAACAAGAAGGAAAACAAGAGGGCTTTTGACCAAGATCCGTGACAGCACCGGGACCCGGTCCAGAGCCACATCCTCCTTACAAAGCTGTCCTTCAAGCTGCCAAGAGATGATGTTCCTGAGGGACCCAGAGTTGATGGCGGCCATGCATCCAGCAGGGACCCGCCTGGGTCAGCTGTCACTCTAAATCTTGCCTTGTTTCCTCCGCACCAGAGATTTCCGAGCTGGTTCCAACGAGGGAGTCTGGGATGTGAGAGCTAAACTCATTCTTGTGGAATAATCAGGTAAAACAAACAGTTTAAGTCTCCAGCCTAACATCCTGGGACCAGAGCAGCAGAGCGAGGGCCCATATCTGAGCCACCGAATGCGAGAACCTGAAATGCTTTTTCATGTGGATCCGTAGTATTTGCAATACGCAGAGGGAGAGTCTTCCCGCTCCACATCAGACTTGCAAATGATGCATGGGAGTGTTGGTAAGTGGGTTCACAGGGATGTTGGGAAGATCGCTTAGCTGAGCAAAATATAACCAACGTCCTGGGAAACACACATAGAGACCATTCATTGTGCAGAATCAAAGCATCATGTGGTGCTTTAAAGGACAACGGCTGCCTGATTAATAAATGCAACAACAGCAAAACACATCTGAAGAAGTTGCTACATTACTCCCTCTACGTATATATATAAATATATATAAGTTATAATTAAGTCAGAGGAACCAACAGACCCAACTTTAATGATATGAATACTACTGGGTCTGTGTAATTGACTAATTAAGTAAAAGGGGTGTGTTCAAAAAAATAGCAATGTGGAGTTCAATCAGTGAGATCATTCATTATGTGAAAGAAACAGGTTTCAATCAGGTGGCCCTTATTTAAGGATGAAGCCAGTACATGTTGTGCATGCAATTCTCTGTGAAAACTGTTGAAAGATGGGTCGTGCCAAACGTTGTTCAGAAGAAATGCGTGCTTTGATTAAAAAGTTGATTGGAGAGGGGAAAACGTATAAAAGATTGCAGGAAATTATAGGCTGCTCAGCTAAAATGATCTCCAATGCTTTCAAATGGAAAGACAAACCAGAGAGACGTGAAAGAAAACGTAAGACTACCATTCGAATGGACTGAAGGATAGTCAGAATGGCAAAGACTAAGCCAAGGGTCTACTCCAGGGAGATCAGAGACGGTCTGAAGGTACCTGTGAGTGCTGTGACAATGAGAAGACGCTTATGTGAGGCTAATCTACCAGCAAGAAGGCTCCGCAAAGTCCCACTGTTGCAAAAAAGACATGTGCTGAAGAGGATTGCATTTGCCAAACATCATGACGACTGGCCTCTGGAGAAATGGAGAAACATTTTGTGGACTGATGAAAGTAAGATTGTTATTTTTGGATTCAAGGGCCACAGTTTGTCAGACGACCCCCAAACACTGAATACAAGCCAGAGCACACTCTGAAGACCGTGAAGCATGGTGGTGCAAGCATCATGATATCGGGCTGTTTCTCTTACCATGGTGTCGGGCCTTTATATCGCATACCAGGGATCATGGATCAATTTGGAGGTCATGCTGTCTTATGCCGAATGGGAAATGCCCCTGAAATGGGTGTTTAAACAGGACAATGACCCCAAACAGTAAGCGAGCCAAATCTTGGTTCCAGACCAACAAAATTGAGGTTATGGAGTGGCCAGCCCAATCCACAGGCCTTAATCCAATTGAGCACTTGTGGTGTGACATAAAATTAGCTGTTTCTGAGTCAAAACCCAAAAATGCAGAGGAATTGTGGAAGATTGTCCAATCTTCCTGGGTTGGCATACCTGTTAAGAGGTGCTAGAGGTTGGTTGACTCCATGCAGCACAGATGTGCAGCAGTTATCAAAAGCAGGGGTTATTCAACCAAATATTAGTTAACTAATTGTCAGGATTGCTAAATGTTAATATTTTTTCAGTTTATTTAGTAAATATTTGAGTTTGTAATGAGAAATGCCGACACTGCTATTTTTTTGAACACAGAAATATCACCTTTTCTTTCATATTCTGCAAAGTAAATAAATATTGATACTTTTTTCTTTATGATTTGTTGTGCAATACCATGTGCAGTGTTCCTAATGAAAGAAAATAAAAAATATTATAAGGATTTTGAGCTTTATTCACTTTTTAAAAAACACTGCTATTATTTTGAACATAGCTGTATATATATATATATATATATATATATATTCTGATGTAAATCATTTATATAATTTCATCTCAAATAAATAATATTATTTTATAAATAATATATAAAATAAATCGAGCAGGAAGTGACAGTAGTGACAGAGTAGTGTTTTCAAAAATAACTAGAAAAATGTAGGGTTTTTTTTAAATACATATTTTACTAAACATCGATAACAGGATAAGAAGAAAATGATTCAATTTTGGCTTTTTACTTTTTTTTGTGGTTTCATCTGACTGTAGAAAGGTTTTGAAGAATTTGCTTGCATGGCTTCTAGCTGCTGCTGCACGTGTGCACTCAGAACTGACAAAAATTAAAAAATGATTAAAAATAATAAAAGATTGATTTAATACAAGCTTTCAATAAATTCAATGTTAGTTTCTAAATAACAACAAAGAGCCATGATAGCTCGGGAACACTGAGATGAGCTCCTTGGCAAAGGTGTGTTGATGGTTGTATTGTTAAGTTAGTCCAGTTTGAATATTTTCAAGGACAGGAATCGACTTCCTGTGACAAAAGGGGAAGTAGAACCTGGATGGAACACAAATGGCATCTCTGTCTAAACAGTAAACACTGGGCAGAAGCAGCTACTGGTCAATTCAAATGTTGACATGTCAGTCAGTGATTTATTCAACACCCGTGGTTCACTTGTTCACGACACGGGAGTTTCAAGTCTCCATCACTGAGTCGACTGAACTCCTATTTTCCTTCCTTTCCTCAAATCCTGCTTCCCTGCAGGCTGGAAATTATCGCTGCAGCTTCAGAAGCTTCAACATGAAAGCTTCTCTTTTTCATCAGTGGCTACAATACCTTTCAAAGCGAGCGCGTGTTAGAGTCCTATTTGAGTGTTGCTGTAGGTGAGACTCACATGTTCCAGGAGATCGATGGACGGAGCAACAATGAACATTAAATTATCGACAATGGAGGAGAGGAAAGAAAAGCGGACAGAGAAGATGGTGATTAATTATTTATCAGCCAACTGGGCTTTTGTGAATAAAAACTCATGGAAAATAGTTAAAAGTCAGCGATCAGCCACGACAATAAGACCACTTCAGGTAATTAAAAGTCATCACGATTTTAGCAAAAATACTGAATCAAGAAATAGTATTCCGAAACTTCCAAAAATTAACCTTAATTCATTTTTATGATAGTTCAATATTATTTTGATGTGGGCATACGGTGGCGCAGTGTTTAGCACAATCACCTCAGAGAAGATGTTTGTCAGTTCGCTTCCAGGTCGGTAGAGAGCCAATTTGTGTCCTTTCTGTGTGTAGTTTGTATGTTCTCCCCGTGTTGCGTGGGTAAACTCCGGGCATTCACAGGTTGATTGGAAACTAGAGGAAATTGTCTGTAGAGTGTGTGTGTGAATGGATGTGTAGTCTTATTTCAACTGTATAGTGTCTTGAGATAACTTTGTTATGATAAGACACTTTAAATAAAATTGAATTGAATTGAATGTGTGTCTTTAAGTAACTGGGACAGACTGGTGTCCCTCACCCATCACCAGTAGAATCTGGGATAGGCTTTGCCTTCCTTCTTTCAATTTCCGTATTATTAACATGATAAATCATGTATTACCCATGAGGGTAACACTATAGAATGGGGAACACATATGAACTATTAATAAGCTACTTATTCATGTGTGTTAACAGCTAATTAGCCACCACTATAAGGTACTAACTCACACCTTGTTCATTGTGACAATATTCTACCCTTAATAGCAAGATAATTAGGAGTTCACTCTTAACAACACCTAATTACTGACTAATAACAAGTAATAAAGAAGTAATTAGAGGTTAACTATGATGACTAGCTGTTCTCAATAACTCTTTATTAGGTGAAAATACCATAAAGGTATTAATAGCGTATTACTCAAAATAAATATTATTATTGAGAATATGTTCCCTATTCTAAAGTGGCAGCTTGTTCATACTTAATTAACAGGTATTTAAAATTTATAAAGGTAAGTAAGTAAGTAAGTAAGTAACTAATTTGTATTTATATAGTGCTTTTCCAGACCAGGGTCACAAAGCGCTTAAACAATCAAAACAATACTCAATGAAATATATACTTAAAGGTCAAGATAATACTGAGAACAAAACAAGAGTTCCAGAAATTCAAGCCTGCATAAATAAAAATGTCATAAAGATGTTTCTTGAAGGAGTCAGTAGAAGCGCAAAGAGAGAGGAAGATCATTCCAAAGATTAAGATCAAAAGAGCAGTAGAGCTGGATGTCATCAGCAAAAATGTGATAAGAAACATCAAGAAATCTCTGAATGATTTTACCCAGGGGAATCAAGTACAGCAAAAACAATAAAGGGCCCAGAACAGAACCTTGAGGGACTCCACACAACAGATCCGCCGATTCAGACCTCATTTGATTGTCAGATACACTAAAACTGCGCCCACTTGTAACACAGACCCAGACAGTCCCACTTCATCCCTCAGTCTTCTCAGCAGGATCTGGTGATCAACTGTGTCAAAGGACAGATCCAAGAGAACCAGAACATTGTATTGACCCAAATCAGCTGACATCATGAATGTATTCATTAAGGCTGTCTCCGTAGAGTGATGTTTACGAAAGCCAGAATGAAACTTCTCATGAATGTCGCTCTGATCCAGGAACAAAGACAGCTGCTCAGACACCACCTTCTCCAAGATCTTGGACAAGAAAGGGAGCTTAGAAATATGCCTGAAATTACTGATGTCAGTCAGCTCTAAGCCAGGCTTTTTGAGCGAAGGCTCCACAATGGCATGTTTAAATGCATTGGGAAAAACCCCTGTGGAAAGGGAGAGGTTAGGTTAGGTTAGGGAGAGGCCAATTACATAAAATACTTCGATAAAAAGCCTAGAAGGAAGGACGTCATCTGAGCAAGAGGAGGGTTTAAGAGGCAATATCTTAACTATTAACAGTCTATTTATACTGGGGAAGAAGATAAATCTGCTATTGTTATTATCATCACAACTACCCAATATTAAGGCCTAACAACAAAGAAGTGGTTCCCTATTTTAAAATGACCTTCTCTTCACACTTAGTACACGACAATACCACAGAAAGATGGACAGTAAAAAAACATGATTTGTTGTTTCCATTTTAATGAACAGCAATTATTAACAACATTGTAAGGCAGCAAAATCTTTCATCAATTTAAACAGAATAAAACCACCAATTTCAGATACCTGAAACCTCAGTACCTAACCAATAAAGGCAGACGCTTTCCCTTTGCCTTTAAGTCTTCAAAGATGGCCTTTTTCTCTGGGATTACGTGTGCGGCACATTTCTTGGCAAAGGCCAGCAGGGTCTCAGGATCCACCATCTTGAGCTCTGCAATCGGAGCCGTCATCTTGATGGTCCCTCTATCCACGCAGTTGACCCTGAAGGCTTCTGACATTGTCTGTACGAGCTTGAATGTTTTCAGGACTTTGCGGTACCTCTCTATAACCTGGGCTGGACCTTTATCTAAGACAGACAGAGATACACTTAATTCCATGTTATGACAGTGAACTGCTTTAAAGGCAGAGGTCCATGCTGATTTTCAGCCAGGGGACTGTACCACCTTGGGTTTCTTCTTTAAGATCGTCTCACTCACTGAAGACTGTGTCGGACATGAGACTGTCTATCCTGCCCTCTACACGTTGACTTGTGTTTTGGCAGTAAGCTAAACACTATTTGCTCATCAAGACTTTGAAGACATTCGATTCATTGTACTCAGGTTTATTGAGTTGCAAATCTTTTTGTAAAACTGAAAACAGACAAAATATATTTTCAATACATTTGTTGAAAGATAAACTGTACATTATTAACCAACAGTATATTCAAATTAACAGACAATTACCTATTAAACAAAGGCAAAGCATCACACGATCACAGTTTGATATATAAATGTGTATAAATGAACATTGATTTAAACGACCACCGGGTGGCAGGAATTGACCACTGGTCTCAAAGGTGAACCAGGTGTGGCGCAGCACGAGCTCACAAAATGATAATGATGCGATTCCCGCACAAGACTTCAAACGATTAACCAACACAAATAAGTTAATCAACATCACTGAAGATTAAGACGTAAAGCTGCTTGACATGGGACACGATCATGCTCGTGGTTCTGAAACTTTGCACTGCACCTTCCTACTTCCATATATGACCTTGTGACGTTCACATCACGTGACATCCGGAATATTTTAATATAACTAATTGTAGTCGAACAAAAACATAGAATTCACAAAACATCTTTCCAATAACAAAATAATATCAGAGAAAAATAATTGAATGCATCTCTTAGCATTACAAAAATACTGGTGACAGGACACTGTCATTGCTGTCTCTGTCAACACCCCCCTTGTCGTCCTCAGGAAATATGTCAGCTTAAACTCAAAAGAAAACAGATTACTCAATGTGTTATTATCAATCAGGTTCCCACTAAAACACTTACTATGACATGTTCTTTCCTTCAAGAATTTTCCACGGGAAATCTCTGAAGCTCAATCATTTTTTCCTGCCATTGAATCTTGGCCTCTAAAAACTCTACTCTGGAGTTTGAACCTTGAAATTTTTGATATTATAATCAAGTCACATGCTTATTTTGCATATGAGAAGCAAACAACAAATCTTCCTCCTTGTGAAGACAACAGAAAAGATAGTTTGTGTCTGCTCCATAGTTTATTAAAGTGTGTAAAAATATATATGACATATATATAATCATGTGGAATGGATTACCAGATGAAGGACTTCAATCATTTTTTTTATGGCTGCAACTGGGTGCCACACTTTCTTGATCTTCCGAATGAGCAAACATAAGCAAGTATGAGCAATGGTTGGATCACACCTCATGTTACCATCACTTTGCTTCATTTACATGGTGTACTTGCAGTTTCGTTTACATATAATGAGTATATCCTACCATGCACATTTAACTTTAAGGCAACAGACACCATCGGTCTGGGGCGGCCAGTGGAAACGTCTCACAGGAGTGAGGGACCACCATCATGAAACACTGTTTCAATTCAATATATTTTATTTTTCTCCATAGAGAAACCACACAGAGAAATTCAACATGTGTTGCAGTGGAAAAACGCGAGACAATCACTGAAGTAGCCAGTCCAATGACAGTGCCAAATCACATGAGGGAAGGTTGGGTGGGGCGATGGAGAAAAACAGGCATCTCTGCTATGTTTCTGAAGAAGGAGCAGTGCAGGGATACAAAAAATATACACCTTAAACACAGAAGCACAAACACAGACAGAGACGAAAGAACGTAGACGGTAAGTTGTAGGTGCACGTGTCCATGAACTTCCTTGTCATTGTCCCAGTCTCTGCCTGCAGGTGGTACGCGGCTTTGAGAGCTGGTTCAGAGAGGATTTCAGAGTCTGTGGGGGTGAGGGGGGACATCAAATCGGGCAGACATTCTCTCCAAGATGGTACCTGATGTATGGACAAGGACAATCCCGGGGTGAACAGGACAAACAAACACCCCAGAAAAGCAATCTGCTTTTTGCCTTACCTTTTTTTCTAAGTTTGCCTTACCAGCCACATGCTGAATGTCTGTAGTGAACTCAGAAATGATAGAGAGATGGTGCTGCTGGCAAGCAGAACAGGGCTCAGTTACTTAACCCATTGAAAATGTCAATGGTTTATGGTCGACATACATAGTAAACGCACTGCCTTTAAAGAAGAAACGAAAAATGCCACAAAGCCAGGTACAACGCTAACAACTCACGGTCAAACACGCTGTATTTACGCTCATTGTCCCTAAGTCTCCAACTGAAAAATGCCAGGGGCTCCCCAGCCACACGCTGCTCACCCACAGCTCCCACCACCACATTAGATACCAAAGTAGTGAGAGCAATTGGCACACGAGATGCAGGATAAGCCTGGAGCACTGCGTTTGCCAGAGCCTTCTTAGCACAATTCAATTCAATTCAATTCAATTCAATTCAATTTTATTTAAAGTGTCTTATCATAACAAAGTTATCTCAAGACACTATACAGTTGAAATAAGACTACAGTTGATTAAGGAAAAATAGATCCCAGCAATTCAACAAAGAGCAAGAAACAAAACACTGTACACAATCAAATGCCTGCAGGCGCATAGGTGTCCAGTCTACCTCATCACTGGCTTTCTTTAAACTCAAGGCCCCATAAAGTGGCTGTAGGAGGCTGGCTGCATAAGGCAAGAACTGGTTGTAAAAATTCACCATGCCCAAAAACTCTTACAGAGATTTGTTGGAGACTGGCCGGGGAAAATCCAACACAGCCTGGACCTTAGACGGCAAAGGAAACGCACTGTGCGATGAAATACAATTGCCCAAGAAGTTGATCACGGGCAGCAAGAAGTGACACTTTGCTGTGTTAAATATCAGTCCATGTTCATCGAGACCCCGAAAACCCATTCTTAGGTGCAAGAGATGGTCTTCTATTGGCTAGCTAGCAACCAAAATGTAATCAAGGTAGACAAACACAAATGTCAGCTCATGTTACACCAAAACCATCAACCTCTGAAAAGGTCTGAGCTGCACCTTTCAAGTCAAAAGGCATCAAAAAAAAGGTGTTATCACTGTGGTCTTGGATATGTCCTCCGAACGTACCGGAACCTGATGATAGCCACGCACCAGATCCACCTTAGATAAAACTGTCATACCTGCTAAAAATCCTGATTGTGAGGAAAATTAACGTCGTGAGCAGTCACGTTATTTAATCTCCAAAAGTCACCACAAGGACGCCAAGAACCATCTGACTTCGGCACCATGTGGGTTGGCGAGGCTGAAGGACTGTTTGAACGCCTCACAATCCCCAAAGGCTACATTGAAGCTAACTCCTCGGTTAGTGGTAGCTAACTTTGCTGAGTCAAGAAACTAGTTGACCAGCACCCCCAGTCTTAGATTAGCAACATACACGAGCAAACCAATAGTAAACAGAAAATGTGCACCAATAATGGGAACTGTGGTTGAAGCTATCACAAATTCTGAAACTGCGCTCATTGAAACATACAGTAACCAACCTGGTTCCAAAAGTTTCTATGGAGGACCCATTGGCAGCACACAGTGACTGTCCACAGCCACGGGATTTCAAGTCCATCTTAGTCGGGGGAAGGAGGCTCTTCTGAGAACCATAGTCCACCAGAAAACATCTGTCCAATAGCGAATCCTTCACGAACAGCAGCTCCTCTCTCTCGCCACCACCCACCTCCGAAAGTGCAGGGGGAAACACAGCGACAAGCCCTCTCACCGAAACACTGATGGAAACGCTGTCACGCTCTGCTCAGAGACACGCCTCAAAGTCAGCAGGATGCGATTCACCTCTTCAGACAAGCCACAGAAATTGCCGGCAGCCAGGCAAAGAGAGTTTGCAAGAGTTGTGCGCACCGACAGCGGCAGATGACGAAGGTACAGGTGAGGAAAAGAGAAAACCTCCGTCTTCCGAACCGAGTGAAGAGAGCATTTAGTCCAGATCCACCGCCAAACCATTGCCAACACACGGGTGCGACAGCAACTTGTCCGTCTCTCGCTTCAGTGTGGTGTATTTCCTATGTGTTGGAGGATTTCTGAGAGCATCATTAAACGGGACGTGGACTTCTGGTCAAGAGCAGCGACCATTCAGTAATATCTGGACTCATTTGTCATTATTCCTCTTAGATAGAAAAGTGCCTCGATGAGTTCGAACCACAAAGCAGGGTTGATTTGCGAAGTCTGACGAAGCCGTTGAAGCTGGCCAGCCATGAAAGTTGGGGCGCTGTGGTTGAAGAAGATGCCGATGATGAGGAGACATAATTTTTTCTACATCGAACATGTCCAAATCGAGGTCAAGGCCCCCTGAATTTTGACTCCCAGCAGGCGGTTGGTGTAGAATATGCCATTCTTCACCTCCTGTATTGGACCTACACCCACCTGGATATAGGAAGCGGCTCAGAGGGGAGGGTGAGGATCCTGTTCCTGGACTTTTCGAGCACCTTTAACACTATCCTGCCCACTCTGCTGCAGTATAAATTGACACAGATGCATTTGGACCTGGCCTGGTCTCCTGGATCTTGCTCCGATCATTCAACATCTGCCGGAAACATCTGCGCCTGTCACAGAAAGTAAACAAAAACAAGGGCATTACATGGTCAACATGACATATTGTACATGATAGCCTATTGTGGACAGTAAAACCATTTAAAAAAAATGCATTTATTAAATTCAACCACTTATTACACACACTGTTGTTATGCAGAAATCAGGTACTTCCAATAAAGAAAACATCTATAAAATGAAGTAAACACATTTTAAGAGACTTGTCATTTTACTGATATGTGTGTAGATATTTGGCCACTTATAATAAGACCTCAGTCTTTCATTATTCTGCAACATTTTTAATGATGACTGGGTGAGTCTGATGGGGACTTCAAAGGCACATCATTGTGATATTGACCCAGCTCAGAACCATCCGCTATTATGAAAATATATTGATTTTTATTTTTAATTAAGTATATAAATAACAATGATATCTAGACCAGTTTTTTTTAATTCAATCAAGTTCAGGTTCAGTATTTTCTGTGAATAAAGTATAGCAAAATCAGTTGAAGGTTTTATTTACTTACGTTGCTGCATGAGTATTATTTTTTGCTGTAAACTAAAAAATCGTATACTTTACCGAAAATATTTGAATTTTATTGGCATGTTATTGATTTGCAGGCAGTGGAAGCAGAGAGGGAGCAATTTCGAGGTTTTGATCAAGGACACATCTGGGCTGCCAACCCAGTCAAGCCTTCATTTGATGTGAACATTTTTAAGCTGCAGACAGAAGAAATCACTCATGCAGAGCAGTTACGTATCAACAGACAACAAATTGTGTCATGACGAACAGATCATGCACATCAAGATAAACACCTCGACACCAAAAGCCTGTTACACTCAATCAAGACCAGCGAAGTCGAAACTGGAGCTCAGCAGGCAACGCAGGGTTGAAAAAAGGCAGCACTATCACAGATCTAACAACACCTGCAGCAGAAGATGCTACAGTCTGGACAAGCAAGTGGAAATAGAAGCTCTGATAGAAGCTGGTGGTGCGGTTGTGTGCATGTATAAAAAAGAAAAGAAAAGAAAATCCAGAAGAGGAGAATAGAGTAAAACTTGGAGAAACTAAATCAATTAATAGTTAAAACAGAAAGAATAGATCAATGTTGTGGATGTTACTTGTTGAAGAGGTGAGAGAAAGGTAAATAAATGATGACTAAACTTTTGACATAAATGAAATACATTTTAGAGAAATTAACTTTTAAATGTGTTCCTTATATTAAGTGGTTATTAACTTATTCCATCCTGGGTTTGTTATGAGCTGGATTTTAAAGGTGTTGAAGCTATGTCTAACTATGCAGAGGAAAGAATGGCTAGAATGTTATAGCTCAACTCTGGCTTAAAAAAAAATGTTATCCTTCAATCAGTTGACAATTTGTTGGTGACACACATAAAATATATATTTTCTATCTAATGCGAATGGGTTATGTGAAATAACATCAATATCCTTAATGAAAAAAAAAAATTGAATCTAATTAATATGTTGAGAGTTCTTTTTTGATTAAACATATTTTTATAGATTTGTATGCTATTTTAATTAGACTTTTGTATCAATAAACACAATGTCGGAGGCAAATACATGTATTTAAGATGTATTTTATTGACTATATAAAACTATTTTCTGAATACTAAACCTTGAGGTTTAGCAGCTTAAGAAGAGAAATAATTCCTGCCTTCAAACAACAAAATTACAGATCCATCTTAATATTTAATATCTGCTCCTCCTGTTAGCTAATGATCCCTTTCTGCTGCTCTTCTCTGCCCCCCGCGTCTCACTGTTTTGGATTTGTTTTCCCTCATAAACTGCCTGTTATCGTCGCAGTTCAAACAGTAGCTGCCAGAAACGTGTCTCGGACTTGTGGAAGAGATGTTTTTGAAGGCTTTGCTGTTTGACATCATTATACACTTTTCATACTTTTTCATTATCATTAAAAAAAACTGAATCTATTTAAAGGTAAAATGAATAAAGGTTTAGAAATTTATAAAGGTACGTTTTTTTAATCTTTAATTTGCAACAATAAATAGCGTGCCCTCGTTTAAGAAGAGGATAGGTGTAGAAACATGGGTCTAAGTGGAGAAGGTCGAGGTTGGAGAAGGTTGTACAGAAAAAAGCAGATGAAGCAGAATTTTGATTTATATTTTGTGTTTAAGTTCCGAATGACTCACAACAGAAGTAATTCAAGTATGTATTCATTCTCTTTATGTCATCATTAATTTCAGATCTAGTCAGTGTGGTTCAGAATTTGTAAAAGGGGCGTGGCCAATCTCGTGAGTAAAGAATTTTACTCAAAATAAAAGATTGTGGTCCTGAACAGTCAGTCTCTTTGTGCTTCAATAGGAGCTTTATTCCGGCCCAGTTTCCATGGTGGCTCTTATGTGAACCATAGACTCACGAAACACAAACATTAATTTAAAGATTCTTTGATGGCGTCACCCACTTTTGAGGAAAAGCAAATGTAATTATTTTTTAATTCACTGTGACAACGACGACGCTCCTGAGGCGGACTTAATGAAATGAAGCTATTTTATTAGCAGCGTCGGATTTTAGCTCCATCTCGTTACTGCGGCTGATGGATCAGGATGGTGCATGATGACCTCAGGTATTTCCCTTGCATCCAAAATGACCTTCTTGCCCTGGAGCTGAATTGCAGGACATCCGACGACAGCCATTGGTCAACAACACCGGTGCCATTATCCCTGGCGTCTTCAGAGCACAAGTCATCAGTGCCTCTACCTGAAATAAGACGCAGCCTCACAGCAGGAGGCTGGGTCAGCGGTTCCCAGAGGGACAGGACCCCACGCTAGATTGCGGGGCTGAAGCTGTGATGGAGAGGGTAATTAGGGGAGACAAGAGCATTAAGAGTATGTGTGTGCGTGTGTGTTTGTGTGTGGGCGCACTAAAGGTTTCAGTGTGAGTCTGAAGCACAAGCGTTCATGAAGTCGGCACAGATAAACGGCCAGAGTGGTCAGATGAGAGAGGACAGACTGATACGCATCAAGTATGAACACACTCAGGAGCTACCGCTGCCATGGAGATGGAAATAACCATAGAGGCAGAAAAACAAAATGTGAAGACAACAACAGCTCATTATAATGAATCAGGTGCAACTGTTCTCTCCGTTCATCATGTGACCAACGTGCCCTAGATAACCTGTTTATTATCTAGTTTATCTGTGTGTGGTCAGAGTCGCTGCTGAGGTCTAGAGGCTCACATATAATCTCCTCCATTTTTAGAGATTACCAAGGTTTTCCTAGATCAACTGAGGTTCATTGTCTCGCTCACAAGCCCTGGGTCTGCCCTGGGTCTGCCCTGGGTCATCCTCGAACTACTGTGATTTCATTTAAGTAATGCTTAAGCAGAACAGAACAGAGAGCTGTGATTGTCAACGTCTCCGTTTATTTCTCACAGTGGCGGGCCGTTAGGACCAGCAAGGCCTTCTCTGCTGACCTAAATATAATAAGAAAATAAATGTTATTTTTTTAATAAAAAAGTTTTTTTTTTTTTTTTTCATGAATATGTATTAAGTTATTCCTCATAGTATTTTCTCTTCTCTTCATTTATTTCCTCTTGCTTGCGCAAGATGCGCACTGCTTCCAGGACTGTACGTTCATGTGAGAGCTTTCATTCAATCATATTTGAGCAGCCGGTCTTTTGTTACCCGAGGCCCTCAGTTGCTTCATAGCTGGCCCTTGTCCATTGAAATCAACGGCAGCCGAAGGATTGTGTTAACCAATCAGATTCGAGTTGGCGACACAACGTCGGCGTTTTTGAAGCTAGTGCTTGAAGTTGAGCGCGTTGAACACGTGACACGTTCATGTCCTCTGATTGGATAGCACTGGGACTCATCACGTGGAGCTAAAAGGTTGATTTAAGTTTGTTTTTCAACACAATGGCTGAAGACCTTGATCTTTTCGGGGATATACTTGCAAAGCAATTTTCAAGAAGGACTTTTAAAGAAAAGCTGGACGTTGTTAAGAAAGTTATGCTAACTCCGAGACAAGTCATGAATTACGTAAGTAAATGCATTATTTTTCTTAATAACGTTGCGCTTTATGAGATCATAGTGGTCCTTGTGTGTGTGTCACTTTAGCGTGTGTGTGTTTGTCGCTGAAGCGTGTAGAGTGTGTGTGTGTGTGCGTTTTTTTTTTGGAAGGGGGGGGGCGATGCAGAGCGTGTGTGTCGTGGCCATGGAAACGACACAATACCTCGATGATGGTTGACGAGCAGTAAATATCTTATAAATTAGAAGGATTTTTTAACTTTATCAACAATTTTTTATATAGGATCTTTTTTTTATTTAAAAAAAAGGGATAATTATCCGACATATTCCCAAAAAATAAGGCTTTTTTTGTGTCCAGTTCTTGAATATTTAAAAATTGTATTACATTTATTTTAAAAGACTGAAAACTGTGTAAAATATATTAATTATAAACAATCTCCTCTTTTTTAGTCAACTTTATCGAGGACGTGAAACCAATTGAAAAGACACAAGGATATTAATTTAAATTTGATAATATCAGTATAATTTTTTTTTTAAAACTCACGCAGCCAAGTTCCAAATATATATTTTTGACTCTATAATTTATGAGGAAGACAAAAATGGTATGTTAAGGTTAAACTCAAACATGTAACACAGAGAAGAAATGATTGAAAATGTATTTGCTACATGTATATCTAACAAAAGTGAAATGTAAAGTAATTGAGCACATGCTAGCAGCAAGCAATATGTATTTGTTTACTTGGAATACTAGTTTTGTGATTATCAGGTGGGAAAATAGAAACTGGTCTTCCTAGCCTGGTGCAGATGTTAATCGGCGACTTAACTGTCGGCTGGTGTGAGTGTGATGTGAGTGTGAGAGAGATAGTCACTGTGATAGGCTTTGGCTCTCAAGACTTAATTAAGGTATCCAGCAACATGAAGATAATGAATTTCTAACCCCAATCCCCCAGACACCACGCCAACCCTCAATGGTTCTACAGCTGCCTTAATGCAACTGCTCTCTGTATGTCAGTTTGTGTATCTGTCTGGCAGTGATGTGCTGAATAAGCTTAATGAAGCATCATCCTTTTTTATTTCAGAGCCAGTTAGATGGCACCCTCTGCTGTTCAGTATATTGATTTGAACAGCTATTTAAATCCTTCTTAAAATGAGAGCACCACCTATTGAGCTCTATAAATATGACATTGTTTCATGAAGCTTCTATTGAAATCATTTATAAAATGAGGGTGCCACCTATTTAGCTGTAAAATATGACACTGTTTCATTAAGCATGAAGAATTAGTGTGTTGATTTGAACAGCTATTCTATTAAAATATTTTTAAACAAGAACACCACCCATTGAGCTCTACAAATATGACACTATCTGATGAAGCTTCATAAAGCTTTATCGGACTAGATATCTGCTATTTAGTGTATTGATTTGAACAACTATTCAATAAAAAAGTGTTTAAAATAAGGGCACTACATATTGAGCTTGAAAAAAATATGACACTGTTTTATAAAGCATTTTCCCTTTTTTTTTTACAAAACAGACCACCTAGGTGACCACCTATCGATAGATACTGTTTCATGAAGCTTCATTAGCCCATAACTTTGAGCTTGACCCATTTTCTAACCTTTTGGCATTTGGGAAAGGATTGTGTGCGATTAGATAACTAATAAATAGTTGTAAGTCCTTAAAACAAATTTGTAAAATTTGTCAAATGTGCCTGACAAGTCATTTTATATGGTCCGCTGGATGGTTGGACCAAAATAATAGTTGATTAATTTTGCATTTACAGATATTATGGATGTCAACAATTATACAAATACTTTCTATTTAGTACAACTAAAGATAGTGTTATTTATTGAAATATAATTCAGATGATTTGACCCTCAACAAATAGAAAATCATCTTAGTTAAACACACATTTTGACTGGTAAAATATTTTAGTTCCTTGTGTGATTTAGTTAAAGACTCCTTCATTAAAATTCACCATTTCGTTAAACACATTAATTATGCCACTTCTACAAATATTGACAACAACTCTCATTTCTACCAAACACACAAACATGTTCTATGTCAGATTCTTTCTCTGTGACAGTGATTGTCAGAGTTTTTTTAGGTGCCGTCGCCATAATTAGAGCCTATGAAATTGATCTCTTTGGAGCTCCCTGTCGGCAGGCTTTGTGAGAGGAGAGACTGGACTAGGCAAACTCATGTTTTGTGCCATGCAGGGATTAAGAAAGCAAAATTATTTGAAGGTTTGAAACAGTTTTCATGCCTGGCCAAAGGAGCCAGCAGAGATGATGGTGTCTGCTGCTCATCAATAATGGAAACACTGAAGAACAGGGGCTGCAGCAGAAAACACCTGCTCGAGGTTGATATTCCTTCCATGTCTCTGTAAATAAAACAAGGCTGAAAGTGCTGTTACTTCCACAGGGTTTATGCAGAGTGTTTTACATCGAATAAGCCTGTGAAGTTATGCAGCTACTGTTCTTTGGATGTGATGTTTCCAAAATTTTAATCCAATCACAGGCTGTTAAAGTGGGTCACAAGAGTCTGGACCAGCAGGTAAACCCGAGCATCTGCTGTCCTTGAACACCAGCAGCAGCTGCTTGTGTGGGCAGATTGTGAAGGAAGGAAAACAAAATAAAGTGACAGAGTTTTTCTTAATATTCCACATCATCCTTAATCTGTGTTCGCGGCAGGGTTGTCTAGTTTCACTTTCTACAGGAAACATAACCCCCTTTATATATCTTCTTTTTATTAATCATATCTGTTTACACAAGATAAACTCAGAGACCTTAGTATATCAGTTACAATGTCAATTATGTGCAGTAAAATGTAACAGAGGTCATCAGCTAGACGATCTTTATTGTATTAAAAGCGTTTTTATATCGTTGGTAGGTGGAAAAAGTAAGCTCTGGTTTGTGATACTGATACAATTTATTTTTACACTGCTGACAGCACTGCGCTTCCATAGTCCACGTATATCAAAATGAAAGTTGTCTGCTGGTCCTTTGATGGAAAAAATAAAGCTATGGAATCAAGCAGCTCCACCATGGTAATAGCCAGAAAGGTGCCTCTATTTTTTGTTTTGCTCGTCGATATTCACCTTTGGATTGTGCAGCCAGCCCATCTCGACCCGCTGAGTATCTTTCACTGCTCTCTTTGCCCATTTGGGCAAAGGAGGTGGATTATAGATATATACTTTTATGTATAAAAAATATATAAATACTGAAAAGTGAACTGTTTTGACATCATGTTGTTTTACATTTTTTACATTTAGATGGCAAGCAACAGAAGTTCAGAAACTTGTAGAAAATAATGTATGTTGCTAAATCAAAACATTACAACATTCCAAGCATTACTTGCGAATAAAATACAGCGAAAGATGTTTTAGTACCTTGCAGCATTGCGACCATTATCCATCAATTCAATGACAGCTGCATCATTCTGGGGAAAAAAGTTTTAAGAAATATCCAATAAAGTTAAGTGTATTTGCATTCACCCTACGATCATTATTAGCAGGTCGTACTGTCATGATTCAGTGCTTCATATCTTATTTTGTAGACCTCGTTTCCGTTCGTCGTTGTGTTGTGTTTTGTTTTGACAGAGGCGGGAAATGCACCAGCTGTAGGTGATGTCACAATCAGCGCTGAGGGATGCTTAAATCTACGATGGTGCGTGAACTCAGCGCCAGTGAATCAAGATTCCCAACCTGGCTCTCCAATCCTTCAATGCTACACTGCAGCATTCCCCGCAGCGCTCCGCCGGTGCCGATAATGTCACCGCTCGGACCCCAGCTGCCGCTGCTGCTTTCTCATCCTCTGCTCCATCGACAGCCCTCTACAGCCTCCCAGAACCTCACATACCAGCCCCTTAACATTACCTGGGAGAAGTCGGCCACTGCAGCAGGTTTTTATTACAGTGTCAACTAGTGTTGGACCAATAGCCCCGTGCTTACTCCAATGATAGAGCGTAGAGTATTTGAGTTACCTTTTATATCTGCCACCACCTTCTCAAGAAAACTGTTGAATCTCCATCAAGGCTCAAGGCTAGCTTCTGAGAGTGGTTGGAATGAGCCCGCTCTCAAGACTGTGTATATTCAGACGTATTAATCATTGCCTTGCATTAAAATCTATTCACTGCAAAAACTCAAATTCACAGGCCCAGGTCAGATAAAGCCTTGCATACACTGAGAAAGATTAAACAATCTGGTGACTCCCAACAAGTCTGTGGGAACCTGTGTGAGAACTCACACTGAAAGACACAACAGGCTGGGAACGGATTCTCTCTAGAAGACAATAAACTTTGGTGACCCCCACCTGCAACGGCCATCTTAGAAGACTGTTTAGAATCACTGACCTATCCTACATGCACAAATGACTAGAGGCGTAAACCTGAATATTTATACTATAAAGATCCACCATTTTGTGAGATCTTTGTTTTCTGGCATTCGAAGACGTCTGCGATAGATGTCTCTGCTTGCTAGCGCCGTGTTCACGTAAGTTTGTCTCTAAATTTTGCATATTTCACTAAATGAGGAATCTTCTCATAAACTCATCCATGTGTTTGTCCCTCATTTTCCTCCACCTCGTACGAGACTGGGGAGGGGTCGGTTCACCAGAACAAAAAACCCCCACAACATCGACTTTGCTCGGACTCTTGACGTTCCACTTGTAGCACTTGACTCTCACAGACTTATTAGTGCTATTGAGGGTAGTTCCTTGCCCAGTTTTACTCATCAAACTGTCTCAATATCACTTACGTTGTCCGGTAATCACTCAGAGACTATTCGGTTTTTAGTTATTCAGTCCCCATCTTCACCTGTGGTTTTAGGACTTCCCTGGCTTCGGCGTCACAACCGTCACCTTGACTGGGCTAATTCCTTGATTTCTGGGTGGAGTTATTTTTGTCACTCTCACTGCCTTCGCTCTGCTGTAGCTCACTCCACGTCTCCTCCGTCTCCACCTGTGTCTCTTCCTGATCTCTCCTCAGTTCCGCTGTAGTAACATGACCTTGGCAAGGTCTTTAGCAAATACCAGGCTCTCACTCTCCCTCCTCACCACCCTTATGACTGTGCTATCGACCTTATCCCAGGCTCCACTATCCCCGGTTTTAACTTGGCTCAACACGAAAGGGAGACTATGGAGACCTAGATCCGGGAGTCACTAGCTACAAGGCTCATAAGACCGTCTTCCTCCCCATTGGGGCAGGTTTCTTCTTTGTCCAGAAGAAAGAAAAGATCCTTAGGCCATGTATTGATTACCAAGGCCTGAACGACATCACTACGAAGAATCTGTACCCCCTTCCACTCATCGACCCTTCCTTCGAACCTTTTAACAAGGCAGCCTTTTTATCCAAATTAGACCTACGCAATGCGTATCACCTTGTTCGTATCAGGAAGGGCGATGAGTGGAAGACTTCCTTCCAAAGCCCTTAGGTCACTTTGAGTATTTAGTGATGCCTTTTGGACTTACGAATGCGCCTGCCACCTTCCAAGCTCTAATTAATGTCGTGCTTCATGACTTCCTAAATGTTTTCGTCTATGAGTACCTTGTTTCCCAACCTGGTAACAGCCATTCGATTCTTCGGATATTGTTGAACCTGTTTCCTATGGACATTCCAGGCTTTGCCTACACCTTATTTTTTCCCTCATGATTTCTCGTTTTGATTCAGTTCCTCTTTTCTCATTTTTAGAACCAATGACTCTCTGCAGCCTGCTTCACGCCTCTGTTCAATTCAATTCAATTCAATTTTATTTAAAGTGTCTTATCATAACAAAGTTATCTCAAGACACTATACAGTTGAAATAAGACTATAGTTGATTAAGGAAAAACAGATCCCAGCAATTCAACAAAGAGCAAGAAGCAAAACACTGTACAGTCAGCTGTACAGTGAGCTATGGCGAGAAATGACTTCCTTTTAAAAGGCAGAAACCTCGAGCGGAACCAGACTCATTGTTGACGGCCCGCCGCTTTGACCGGCTGGGAGGAAGGATGGGGGGTAGACAGATAAGGAGAGGAGTGAGGGAAATTATAGTGAGAAAAAAGAGGAGAGTGTAGGAGAGTCCATGGAGGTGCTGGAGAGAACTCGGGATCTGATGACGTGGTGAAGATCCTGGATCAGCAGCAGCTCTGGAGGTGGAGCCCTGGGGCTCCGGGAGAGAAATAAAAAGGTGTGGGTTTAAACTGCACAGGTGATGAATGTAATGCAGAAAAGAAGGATAAACAGAGCTCGGTGTCTAAAACTCCTCCAGCATTCTCAGCCTATAGCAGCTAAGATAAACAATTTTGTTAGTTATAAGGTAAGGTAAGGTAAGGTAAAACTTTATTGATCCCTCAGGAGGTCTCCTTTGGGAAATTGTTTTTTTACAATAGCCAGCAATTTTTCATAAACAATAAAAAATAATACATAAAAAATAAAATAAGAAGAACATAAAGAGGAAGAACAAGATGACACAATCTAAGTCTAAAGACAAAGACAAAGAACATAGGTCAAGGAAAGAAAAACAACAAAGACAAAGATACAAAGACTAACATGGAACAGAACATCCAGATACTCTCACTCCACTCCTGCCCCCGAACTCAGAATTGTACAATTTAATAGCCCGAGGGATGAATGAGTCCCTGAGTCTATTTGTTTTGCACCTGGGTAGGAGCATTCGTGCACTCATTCTGCTTCTCTGCTCACTGATGACAGTGCTGAGAGGATGACTGTCATCGTCCATGATGGACAGTAGTTTGTTCAATGATCTCCTCTCAGCAACTGTCACCAATGAGTCCAGCTTCATTCCAACCACAGAACCAGCCCTCCTGATCAACCTGTCCAACCTGTTGACACTCCTCTTGGACACATTTCCACCCCAACACACCACAGCATAGAACAGGACACTGGCCACCACAGACTGGTAGAACATGCAGAGGAGCTTCTTGCAGATGTTAAATGAACGAAGCCTCCTCAGAAAGTACAGTCTACTCTGAACCTTCTTATACACATGGTCTGTGTTGCAGGACCAGTCCAGTTTACTGTCCATCCACACACCGAGGTACTTATAGTTGTCCACTATCTCCACCTCGTCGCCTCTGATGGACACTGGACGTGGCTTTGTCCTGGACCTCCCGAAATCCAAGACCAGCTCCTTGGTTTTTGAGGTGTTCAGCTGCAAGTGGTTCCTCTCACTCCAGTCCACAAAGTCACGTATCAGACTCCTGTACTCGTCTTCGCTGTTGTCCCTGATGCATCCAACAATGGCAGTGTCGTCAGCATACTTCTGGACGAGACTCAGCTCTGAGTTGTAGCAGAAGTCTGAAGTGTAGATGGTGAAGAGGAGAGGGGCCAGTACTGTCCCCTGAGGTGCTCCTGTACTGCACACCATAGTGTCAGACTTGATGTCCTTCAGCCTGACATACTGTGGTCGATCAGTAAGATAGTCCGTAATCCAGGAGACCAGACCAGGGTCCACATGCATCTTAGTCAGTTTGTCCTGCAGCAGAGTGGGTTGGATAGTGTTGAAGGCACTAGAAAAGTCCAGGAACAGGATTCTCACTGAACCGCTTCCTTTATCCAAGTGGGAGTAGGTCCGATGCAGGAGGTGAAGGATGGCATCTTCCACACCAACTGCTGGCTGGTAGGCAAACTGCAGGGGGTCTTGCGCGTGCTGGACTTGTGGCGTAAGATGTTTGAGGACCAGCCGCTCCAGTGTCTTCATCAGCTGCGAAGTCAGTGCCACCGGTCTGTAATCGTTCAGCACACTCGGTCGGATCTTTTTAGGGACTGGAACGATACAGGAAGTCTTCCACAGAGTTGGTACTTTCCCCAGCCGTAGACTGAGGTTGAAGACATGCTGGAGTGGCTCAGCTAGTTCAGCAGTTCAGCAGCGCAGGTCTTTAGCAGCTAAAGATAAACAGTTAAGTTAGTTATAGGCTTTATCGAAAAGTAAGGTATCAAGATTGTTTTTAAACATAGAGAGGGTGTCTGCCCTCCGGACTGAAGCCGGTAGTTTGTTCCACAGCAGAGGGGCTTGAAAACTGAAGGCCCTGGCTCCGAATCTACATTTAGAGATTTGTGGTATAACTAATAGATCAGAGTTTAAGGATCGTAAGGTCCTTGAGGGTTGGTAAGTTTGGATTAAATCTTTAATGTATGTTGGTGCTAGACCATGTTAGGCTTTATAGGTTAGGAGAAGGATTTTAAATTGTATTCTAAATTCTACAGGAAGCCAATGTAGGGAAGACAGCACAGGGGAAATGTGTTCGCGCCTCTTAGTCTAAGTCAGGACACGAGCTGCAGAGTTCTGAATGAGCTGAAGGGTTCTGAGAGACTTTTTAGAACATCCTGACAGAAGAGAATTACAATGTTCCTGTCTTTTGTTTTGTCGAATAGACTACGTTTTTGGATTTGCCGTTTTTTGTGAACTCTGTGCCTTTGATCTTATGATTAAAAGACTGAGACAAGAAAAGAGACGTTTATTTTGATTTACTTACTATTATCATCTTTAAAAGTCCATTCACTTTAAAATTTTAAGATTAAATGTTTCTTTATCTGTACATCAAAACCCTCAAACATATACTCATAATAACAGCACATGTAAATGTTGGGACGCCACGGCTTCTTAAAAAGTCGAGCAGTGAACTTTCTGGTGATTTTTTCACTGATCCATCCATCCATCCATCCATCCATCGTCATCCGCTTTATCCGTCGCCGGGTCGCGGGGGCAGCAGTTTCAACAGGGAGCACCAAATGCCCATCTCCCTAGCAACATCCCCCAGCTATGACTGAGGGATCCCAAGACGCTCCCATGCCAGTGAGGAGATATAATCTATAACCTGGTCCTGGGTCGACCCCTTGGTCTCCTCCCAGCTGGACGCTCCTGGAACACCTCCAAAGGCATACGCCAAGGGGGCATCCTCAAGAGATGCCCAAACCACCTCATGTGACTCCTTTCCACGCAGAGAAGCAGCGGCTCTACTCCGAGTCTCTCCAGAGTGACAGAACTTCTCACCCTATCTCTAAGGGAGACGCCCGACACCCGTCGAAGGAAACTCATTTCAGCCGCTTGTATCCGAGATCTAGCTCTCTCCATCATGACCAAAAGTTCATGACCGTAGGTAAGGGTGGGTACAAAGATTAATCGGTAAATAAGGAGCTTTGCCTTTTGGCTTAGCTCTCTATTATGCACAATAGTGCGGTAGAGCAAATGCAATACCGCCCCTGCTGCAGCAATTCGCCTATCAATCTCCAATTCACGAACACCCTCACGCGAGAACAAGAGCCCAAGATACTTAAGCTTCTCCACTTAAGGCAAGGGCTCAATCCCAACCTGGAGAGAACATCTTTCTCCTGCTGAGAACCTCAGCAGATGGCCTCAGATTTAGAGGTGCTGATCCTCATCCCAGCAGCTTCATATTCAGATGCAAACCGATCCAGCGAGAGCTGAAGGTCGCAGGGTGATGAAGCCATGAGAACCAAATCGTCCGCAAAAAGCAGAGATCGGATCTTCAGGCCACCAAACCGCAAACCTTCCCCGCCAGAGCTGCGCCTCAAAATCCTGTTCATGAAAACCAGAAACAGGATTAGAGGCAAAGCACATCCCTGACGGAGACCAACGCTCACTGGGAATACATCCGATCTGCATCCGCGAACAACTCCCGTGGAGGGAATACAGTGATTGGAGGGCCCTCAGTAGAGAGCCTCTCACTCCATACTCCCGAAGCACCTCAGAAGGACAATGGAGTCCCCAGGTGGGGCCCCGTACAGGACCCCTCCAAGGACCCCCAAGAAGGCAGGATACTCCAAACTACTGTTTGGTGCATATGCACAAACAACAGTCAGAGTTATACCTCCTATCAGCCTTAGCCGTAGGGAGGCAATCCTCTGGGCAAAATGCTACAAACAGTACCCCCATAATGCCTCGTTGATGAGCACGCATAGTTTCGCTCCATTGCAGGAAGTTGAAGTCAACAAACGGCAAACATGGTGGATTTTTCTTATTTGATCAAGTTTTACTATGATTTCGGTTTGCGACATTGGGAGATAATCCTTTCTCTAAGTCTAAATGATGCCCCTATTATAAGTATGTCAACTTTAAGAAGGCTCCTGAGAATTTCTGGGCTGTTCAGAGGTTTAGCCTGAAGATAGACTCTCTAGATTTTCATCAACGAAACTGGACAACTTTTCTCACAGATGTTATCTGTATGGATCAAGTTATAACAACCAAAGAATAGAGAACTGGTGGAGCTTTTTAAGGAGGCAACACGCACAGTTCTGGATGAACCTGTTTTGCAAACCTGTTTTCTGGCAACTTCCTGGACAAAAGTCTCATTCAGTTCACATCTTGCAAAAATAGAGGTAAGATGTCTATGTTGGGTTTTTACTATTCTGTTTTTTGTGTTCAATAATCAAGTCTCACTGTCTATTTCAATTTTTAGAGATAAGTTGCTCACTTGTGGAATGCAGAAATTCTGTGTCACCAGCTGGGCGCCCAGCGATGATGTACAGCCTTCCCCAACCTTTAGGTGGCAGAGAGTACCTGAGGGAGGTATCTCAACAAAAATTGAAGTCTGCAGAGAGGAATGCCTTCAGAGAGGACTGTATCCTTGTGATGATCAGTTTTTGACGTTTGTTGCTATGCCATGGCAGAAAACAGTCTTCATCCACCCACCTCTGTCATTGAGCTTTGCAAATGTGTTACTGTAATATGATATTAATAAGTACAGCTTATTTATATGAAGAAGATGGCCCACTATGTGTATTCAGTAATTCATTTTCTTCATCTTAATGGAGTGGCAGGGGGCTGGAGTCTGTCCCTGCTGCTTTTGGTGAGAGGTAGGGGCAAACCCTGGACAGGAGGCCAATTTCAGTGACATTATGTAGAAATTAGAATAGAATATAATTTTCTCATATCAATAACATGAAGTAAACCCTTCTTTCTTTATCAAATTGAATCAGAATTGTTAATCATTTAGTTATTTTCATTAATAATTACAAAATGTATATTGAATTACACAGACCTTTATGAACAGTGTTTCAAACCCCTGCTCTAGAGACAAAGGTCCTCACCTGCACTGGTGATCTCTGTATCTCGCCCTTCCTGTATGTAATTTGCCCCCACTGCTGCCATTTGTGCATCTTAAAATGAACTACTTAATCTGCCTAAATAAACAAACCCACAAAAAAAAAAGGAAATCAAAAATCTCTCAAAAGGCATGACATCACTCAATGTACACACATAGAAACAACAACAAAAAAGATTGTGTTATTATAACCATTTTTACGTCAAACTTTTCAAGTGAACAATAAATTAACAATGTCTTAATGTCTCATGTCTGAAACAATAATTATCTGAACCCCGGAAAGATGAAGACTTTCACCTAAGATAGTAAACCCAAGCATAGCATGGAAAGAAAGTGCTACAAGGACACAAAAAGTGACATTCAGTTTGCCCAAAAAAACTGTATTTACCTGGCTGTAACAAACAACATTGAATTAAACGTGCAAAATGCAGATTAAAATGTAGTATCTAAATCAAGATCTTTGTTCACCACCTACAATTGTATGCCAAATATCCCTTTGACCTACAATATGATGAAAACAAAAGATTATTTTGTAGCAAGGTTGTGATCCATCTCAATTCTCAACTCAGGATTTGTGTATGTCGATAGCAGTTCAAGTGTTGGTCCACATGTATGTACAATGGGTCGTCTATCCAGACCATCCAATTGTGTGAAAAGAATCTTAATTTTTGCAACACATAAAACATCTGAACCTATTCAAAACCTCAAAGCCTTTCTCAGACCTGCATCATACAGCCCTCAAATACACTGTTGGAGGAATCTGTAGCGCTGTCTTTCTGATTGAGTTCAGGTCAACCTTCCAACAGTGCCAAAAGTTTTTTAGTGGTTGGCTTTTTTTTTCATAAATAAGCTGAATGTCCTCCGGAGTCCTGAATGCAAGTTTAAGACTGTCTCTGGCAACTATTGAAATCTTTTCAGCAGCATAGCAAGGTTTCTGAATGAGGTGTTTGTGTACTGCTTTGATAAGAATGTATCAGAAATTTCCTCTGGATGGGAGAACTGTTGAATCCAAACGTTCAGGTCAAGGAACTCGTTTTTTTCATCTTCAGATAGATCTTTAGTATAGGCAACTCCCTATAATTAATCCCTGTCCATTTGGGTGATGAAAAGTAGAAAACTTTCAAAAAGCATCTCCTCTGAAACATACTTTTCAAACAGTGAACACAGGCGCAAGCTTACATGTAAAGTGCTATTGACGAATTTAGCCCTCTGCTTCTCTCTTGAGTTCTGTGCATTAGTTTGATCCAAGGAAGAGTGAAACTTGGAATTAAAACAATACATTTATTTAAGGTAAAACAATTATTAAAAATAGGCCTCAAGTACAGACCTCAAGTACAATTACAAAAACCAAGATACAAAATTAAGAAAAATGCAGATTATAAAGATTATTCAAATGTAGAAAATATTAAAGAGGTTGATTGATTGAGAACGTTGGGAAATGGTTGTCTGTCTTTGTGTGCCCTGCAACTGGCGTCCTGTCAAGGGTGTCCCCTTCCTCTCGTCCTATGATACTGGGATAGGCTCCAGTCTCCCTGCGACCCCTGCAAGGGATTAAGCGGTAGAAAATGAATGAATTTCCTCCATAATATTTGAACGATATAGCCTGACGGTCACAAATATTTAATTCAATTCAATTCAATTTAAAGGTGTCAGTCTTGCTGCTTGCTGCATCTTCTATATAAAATATGTCAGGTGGAACAGGGTTGTAAGGAGTTACTTTAAATTACTCTACAGCTTCCCTTTGTGGGCTAGTTTAGAAAATCAAGGCTCACCTGTTGGTGAACCTATTTGCTCATTATATCGGATGATTCAACTCCATTGTGACCATTTTTCCCACAGAATCTACTTTATACACTTCCTCCTCCTCGACTGCTCTCAGTAATTGCTCATTAATGCTGTCTTCATGATTGAGGACTTCATCACCATCATTATCTGTTGCCATTTTTAGTAAATTGTACCGTTCACCTACTGTGATGTTGTCATCCAAAATGTCTTCTGCTTTTAAATCTAAGACATCATGGTCAAAGTCTTTAACTTTTCCAAACTTGTTTTGTCCCTTTGGAAAAAATAATTATTTGGCACGGCTCAAAATGTCTTTTTTTCTTTGACTCTTTTAGCACATCTAGTGTTCTCCTTCACCCCCTTCACGTTTTTTTACTTGTTTACCATTGTGCATCCAACCCAACTCCAATCTACCTGTTGTTTTTTCAGCCCATTTGTTGTTTCTTCCATGTACTCTTGATCGTTTGAGAGCAGGGTTAGAGCTTTGACTGTTACATCCTTTTTGTGAGCTACTGGAGCTGTAAATGTTACGTCATATATATATGCATATACTTACAGGTGCATTTTCAGCCAGCAGTAGGAGGATGACACTGATGACACCGGTGCTGATACCGGCGTAAATATCTCTTTGCCAGCAGGTGTCAGCGATAGCGTTCCAACAGCTGCATTGTAACCATCGTTAAATAGTAGCAGAAGAAGAAGCTGTCCCGTCATTTCCTGCTAGTGCGTAGCGGCAGTGTTTGATTTGAGACATACTATCTGTTGAGAATTTGTTTACTAGTTAGTATGTACACTATCCTGATGCATACTCACTTCTAGTATACTAAGAAAAGTATGCGATTTGAGACACAGCATAGGTCTTTTATCATAACACTCAAGTTTTGAATAATTTTTTAATGCTTTCAATTGTGTTCCACTTGAAGAACGATTATTATTTGCTTTGCATATTATAATTATCGTTAAAAGGTGATGCAATTTAAGATTAAATGTTATTTCTCTTTCATAACATCAACACCTTGAAATATATATTCTCTATAATAACAGCGCATGCAAATGTTGGTCGACAGAGTTACATGACGTCACAGAAAATCATGCGTGCAGATGTATCGTAGATACATCTGCACGCATGATTCTGGAACTCCTGTTGTGTTATCAGTTTTATCTTGACCTTTAAAGTATATACTTTATTGAATATTGTTTTGATTGTTTAAGCGCTTTGTGACCCTGGTCTGGAAAAGCGCTATATAAATAAAAATTACTTACTTACTTACTTACTTAATGCACCTTATAATAGGTCCATTATGCATGAAAATAGACCTGTTCATTGATATGGCCCCTTGAAACCTGTGGGAAATGTAAGTCCGAAAAATAGATTACACAACGTGCAATTTGCGAGACAATATGTACACAACGAGGGGAATATACTTATAAAATAACTTACATGCTTTTCTTGCAAGCGTTGAACGCATTCTGCTTGGACTTCAAGACTTCTTAGAAAGTCCAGCAGTGAACTTTCCGGTGCTCCCGCCATGAGGACTGAAGTGAAAAGATCCGCAACAGGCGGATATGACGTCCTTCAGCGGAAACGTAGAAGGGTTAATTTATCATGAAATAACGTGATAATATCACGAAACGTGATACTTATATATCACAATTTTTTTTTTCACTGCTGGCAGCACTGCGCTTGCGTAGTGGACAAAAAACTGTTACCAAAGAAAGTACTGTGCAACAGCTTTACCAACAAACGATTGACGAGAAACACAAGCTCCTAACAAAGACGCTACCACGGCCTTGATAAAGATAACATCCAGAATTCACACGAAAGACTGAGAGCAACAGTTTTTCTGTCTGTTCACCTTCTCCTCTAATAACTTGGAGACTGTAGTTTATTTCTGCAGTCTGACTTTGAGTTGCAGCTCTAATTAAACTCGACAGAGATCGTCTTCTGACCTTAAAGCGAGACGCAAACATGAAAAACTTGAACGTGCCTCTTACAGAGCGAGTGAGTCGGAGTAGCTGATGTATTAATTGATATTGAGAAAGTCAGAGCAACAAAATTGCAACAAGTAACTTCTTCGCATAAATCCTTAAAATATCTTCAGCTGAAAGAATAATTAAATGTTAACTGAGTTTGTTGCAATTCTTTTAGATTCCAATGATCCTGTTTTCTAAGACTTTCTCTGAGATCAAATGTGTTTCTTTAGTTCCAGACTTTGTTGTGGTTTTATGAAAGTGTGCAGTTCATCAACCAACAGCACTTACACTGGAGTTTACTTATATATACATTTAGGTTTAACTGTTTAAGTGATTAGAAAAATTAGTACATTTTAGACTTAGTTTTTTTGCTTGGCCTTAACATTTCTAATGTGTCTGTACAATCTGTTGATACTCATCTTCGACACATTGCAACTGCAGGCAGTAGGCAAACTGCAAGGGGTCTTGGGCATGGCTGGTCTTAAACATCTTGTGGCCTGAGATTTTTAAGATCAGCCACTCCAATTTCTTCAGCAGCTGGAAACTCAATGCCACTTATCTGTAATCTATGTCTCGCTGGTTTGTATAGAGTACGTCAATAGTCCTGTTGTTCCTGGTGGGAAAGTCCATCGCCTGGTGGAAAGTAGGCAGTGTAGGATCCAGGTTGGCGTGATTTAAATCCCAAGAGATGAGGAAGTGTCAGGGTCCTGATTCTGAAGTCTAGCTGTCACTGTGTGGATCTTCTCTTAGGCAGAGGGAACCAGGGCACTCGGAGGAATGTAAACACCCAATCTAATTAATGGCGTGCTTCGTGACTTCCTAAATGTTTTGGTCTGTGTGTACCTTGACGATATCCTTATATTCTCTAGGTCCCATGAGGAACACACTCAACAGGCTAGAATAGTCCTACAGCACCTGCTTGAAAACAGACTCTTTGTCAGAGCAGAAAAATGTGAGTTCAGTTTTAGCACGGTTAGCTTTTTAGGTTTTATTTAAGGGCGGGGTCAGCTCCAGCCAGATCCCTCAAAGATCGAGGCAGTAGCAAATTTGCCGGTTCCCAATAGCCATAAACAACTCCAAAAGTTAACTGGGGTTTGCCAACTTCTATGTACGATTCATCAGAGACTATAGTAAGGTCGCCGCAACCCTCACCCAGCTAACTTCTACTAAGCGACCATTCAGCTGGACTTCAGAAGCCGACGCAGCCTTTGCCAGCTATTCTTCTTTGCTCCTATTTTGCGTCATCCTGACACTACACAACAGTTCATCGTCGAGGTGGACGCCTCAGACTCTGGCGTTGGATCCGTCCTCTCGCACACGTTCCCCAATGACAATAAAGTACAGCCCTGTGCCTTCTACACCCGCAAACCTAGACAGGCTGAACATAACTATGACGTTGGAAACCGAGAACTTCTGTCTGTGGTGGCTGGCCTTCAGGAATGGAGACACTGGCTGGAGGGATTGCAAGTGCCCTTCCTGGTTTTATAGGATCACAAGAACCTCACATACCTGAAGGACGCTCGTTGCCTGAACTCTCCTCTGGCTCGATTGCCCCTGTTTTTAACCCGTTTCAACTTTGCACTTTCCTACAGAACTGGAAGCAAGAACATCAAACCTGGCGCTCTTTCCCGGCAATTTGAGCCCCCACAAAGGCAAGGTATTGTTGTTAAATGATGATTCTGATTTAAAGAATTCTGATTGATTGGGGTGGCGGCTTTTCTTGAGCTCCATAAGCACTCGCTTTTCCTACTTTGTGTCTCAAGCAGTGTGTGCATGTCTTAGCCCAACAAGAAACACTATTTGACTTTTTTGTTTGTGACATTCAAAATGCCCAGGTTTCCTTCATGTAACATGCAGGACATGTGCCCTCAATTTACCTGGAAACACTGCCACACAGACATCGTTCCAGCAGGAGAGGTCATGTCTAACAGGGTCCTGCGTTGATGCTGCCTCTAGCTCCCTGAGAGAGACTGCTGCTTTGAAGGGTGTGTGCAGCTTAAGTACAAGCTCTGGTTCAGATGTGTCCTGGCTAGTTTCCAACGATGAAGTTGGTGTGGTTCTGAAGAGTAAGTCAGCTACAACATTCTTCCTTCCAGAACTGAACTGTGGCAGAAAAAACAGAGCTCTTTTTCATTTCAGAGTTACAACTTATCTTTCTGGAGCTCAAAGCTAAAGCCAGACCTGTGATAAGAAGTAGCCACAGAGGGCTTTTGCTTCATCACAGTGTTGTACGTTCTCCTGCTGGTTCTTCGGCTGAAACAAGACCTGTTATGAGAAAAAGGAAAAGAGCTCTCTTTCATCTCAGGGTTACAAGTTCTCCTTCTGGAGCTCAGCTGAAGCTAGATCTGTGATAAGAAGTAGCAAAAGAGTGCCTTTACTGCATCCCAGTGTTGCAAGTTCTCCTGCTGGAATCGTTGGCTAAAGCTAGACCTGTTATAAGAAGAAGCAACGTAGCTTTTCCCAAAACAGTGTTGCAAATTCTCAGCTGAAGCTAGACCTGTAATCGTCCTCAATCATGGTGACCTTCCAAAAAAATGTAAGGTTTATTAAAGTATTAAACCATTTCATTTCAGGTTTAAAATTCCAGACAACATTTGCTGTTTTGTCTCAAGGACACTACATCAAGATCCCTGAATGGAAACTTCACAGACAACAGTTGAATCTCAACAGTCATGTCACTGCTTAGTTTTATTTTCTCCCAATTTCCACAAACAGCCATTTCAACTCAGACAGGGGTCCTTCCACTTCTGCCTGGAACTACTATCAGCAAATTGAAAAGTTGAATTTAAGGTTCAGGTGCAGGTATAGAATCCTGACTTGTCATTTTACTTCCACACCAAACATCGTCTCAGTTGCACAACACAAACACGTCCACGTGTTGCTTTAGCATTCATGATACATACCTGAGCTGATTTCCCCTGTCAGAGCATATGAAAATTTTGGATTATGAAAAAGAAAATAAATGTGAGGCTAAAATAGTCGTAAAGATAATTCCCATAAGAAATATTTCCATTGACAAATAGACAAGAAAATATAAAAAAAAAATATATATATATGTGTGAATTAAGACTGCATTGTTCCCCAGCGCACACAATGCTAAGGACATCATTCTGCCAAGAGTTTTCCTGATAATCTTCATAAACTTCCTTTCCATATGGCCACAGTTTCTGTCCCTAATAATCTTTTTTTTTATATATATATATATATATATAATTTTATCTAATAATTTAATTTGAAATTAATAATTGATGGACTATAATTATTTATATTAAAGACAAAACACTTTGCCAGACCACTTTCTTGCACATGTGACCTTCCATTATTACCCTGCACTTTGATAACACTGTATGTACCTTTCATTTACCTTTAACTTGTTTTTTTCACCAATCAATTCAGCCTTTTCCATCACCTGGTCTTCAAAATTTATTTCTAAGCTTCCTTTTCAATTTCTTCTCTTGTCCGTCTCTGCCTTCTGTTTTTTTGTCTCATTATCACTCTTTTTCTCCACCACCTTTTCCACCCGGGCTGCACTCTCTAACACCTTTCTTGATTTCTGTCCCTCACCCTGATCGACACCAAATATTTGAAATAATCTGTTTTCAGGGCCTTGTCCTTCCACATCCCTCTCATTCTCAGCATGTATTCACTCCCGCTTTTTATCATTCCTCTTCCTTCCCCAATTATTCTCCAACTTTTACTGTAATTAAAGAGGTAATATTTCTCAGATGGTCAGAAATTGTGTTGAGTATATAGTAACTCAGGGTCTAACTATTAGGAATTCTAGGATCAGTGTTCTTCATTATATTAACAAGAATAAACCTGAAAATGTAATCCAACGTCTTGATTAGTTATTTAACAAATTTGATTTACTGTCGGCAAAGTCATGAATAAAACTGACTTCACTTATTTTTAATGGATTCGCCCTTCTTTGGATTTGATTGTGGAGAAGTCGGAGAAAACGTTGAATTTCAAATGTCCTCATTATGTGATTCTGATTGATGCAGACGGGAAATAGTTACAATAACCTCCCTAAAGGGATCCTTGGGGGGTGTTCATCAGTTCCATCAGACCCGCTCGACACAGCGATCCACTCAAGCTTCGGCATGTTGTCAGCGCTCGACCGTCGCTGCTAATTAGTAAAGATGTGGAACCTTCTCCCCGGTTACCTTGTTACAGAGCTGACATTTGGACTCTGATGATGGACGCGGATTTAAGTTGCTTTTAGGACTTCAAATAGGGGCTTAAAGCGGCATAGAGAGGGTTTTTCAAGTTGAACTCAAACCTATAACGTTAGGCTGCAGTAGTGTACACATGATATATATATATATATATATGTATATATATATATATATACATATATATATATATACATATATATATATTCACTGTATTTGTTGGATTACTCACTAGAAGCTAGAAAATTAAATGTTTTTTGAAGGCAAAGAAACTATGACCCACATTGAAATTAAGTTAAACAATTGAATAGGGCATTTTCTGAGTTTCTAGATAGATCAAGTTCCAACTTTTATCTCGATGAAATACGGTGCTCATCACCACAGTTTGTATATTTGTAGGTTTTGATATTTATTTGCACATTAATGAGACTAAATGTTTAGGTTTGTTATTATACTTCAAGACTGCGCATCAGCACTTTTAATATGTAGTTGTTGGTTCAGTTATTTGTTTGCACATTTGTGAGAAAACAAATGTTACCATTACCACTTGTTGGCGCTTTTATTCAATAAAGTTGTGTACTTTATTTTGACATAAAACAACATAGTTCCAAAATTAAGAGGGAGAAAAACTAATTAATTACTGTAGCATATTACACAGTATGTCTTCAAGTTATTCCATGAAAATCTATATTGTATAATATCTTTATCGTGATATAAATTTGTCCATATCATGGCAGAAGAAAAAAATGTTTTCATTTCGCGTATCCTTGCAGCATGATCCCCTATATTGCCGTGCTGCCACAGATAATAATTTGTCTTTTATTGGAAGCTACTGTGTGCCCAACTGGGGCTTATATAGGCCCTCTGCTCCTGCCAACCTTTTTCACGCAGTTACCTCGAATTGTATTCAATTCAACGATTCTACTCAAGTGATTCTTTCACTATCCGGTGTCGCTATGGACCAAAAGACCTGCAAATCTTGCACAGCCATCCTGGCAGAATTCAATCTCCACGGCTACAGCTATGAAAGCTAGCTCCTCTCTGGCTGCTTACATCTTGGAGGCCTCATCGACTCGCTCACCAGCTAGTAAAGCATGGTCCAAGGACAACCATTGCATCTATGAGTTAGAGTAAGTAAGTAAGTAAGTAATATATATTTATATAGCGCTTTTCCAGACCAGGGTCACAAAGCGCTTTAACAATCAAAACAATACTCAAAACAGTACATACTTCAAAGATCAAGACAACACCGAGAACAACACAGGAGTTCGAGAAATTCAAGGAAAAGCCTGCACAAATAGAAACGTCTTAAGATGTTTCTTAAAGGAGTCAGTAGACTCCATCAAGCGCAAAGAGAGAGGAAGATTGTTCCAAAGCTTAGGAGCAACAGCCTGAAAAGATTTCTCTCCTCTGGTCCTGAGCCGTGTGCGTGGAACCATAAGTAGATTCTGATCCACAGACCTCAGAGACCGAGCTGGGGTGTAAGGCTGGATCAGATCACTGATGTAAGGAGGAGCCTGACCATGAATAGCTCTGAAAGTAAGAACCAGAATTTTAAAGTTGATCCTGAAAGAAACTGGAAGCCAGTGAAGAGTTTTAAGGACCGGAGAAATGTGAGTTCTTCTACTAGAGCGGGTCAGAATTCTCGCTGCAGAGTTCTGAATCAACTGCAGGCGAGACAGCTCCTTCTTGTTAAGACATGAAAACAAACTGTTACAATAGTCCAGACGAGAAGAAACAAACACATGGATTACAAGCTCCAGATCATGTTGTGACAGCATTTTCCTAAGTTTAGAGATTTTTCTCAGTTGAAGGAAACAGTTTCTGGTCAGTTTTCTACAGTGTTGAACAAGAGACATGTCTTTATCAAATACAACACCCAGGTTTCTCAGGCTCAGTTTGACAGACTGACCTAAGTCACCCAAGTACTGACTCAACCCTGGAATCGTATCATCAGGAGCAATCACCAGAGTTTCAGTTTTGTCCACATTAAGCTGTAAAGTGTTTTCACTCAGCCATTGTTTGATTTCTAGCAAACAATTGACTAAGCTGTTCAGCCTTTGGGGCTCAGTTGGGTCAAAAGAGCAGTAGAGCTGGATGTCATCAGCAAAAATGTGATAAGAAACATCTGGAAATCTCTGAATGATTTTACCAAGGGGAATCAAGTACAGCAAAAACAATAAAGGACCCAGAACAGAACCTTGAGGGACTCCACACAACAGATCTGCCGATTCAGACCTCATTTGATTGGCATCCTCATTAGAGGAGCCTGAATCCCTCTTTGTGGAAACTCAAGCTACACTGCTTCCTGGTCGACGATTTGTCCTCCATTTGTACATCGGTGGCAGCTCGGATTGGATTGTCAGCCATCTCGGTGGACTTCATCACTGGTCTTCCTCCCTCTATGGGCATGACGGTAATCCTCACTGTGGTAGACCATTTTTCCAAGATGGTGCACTTCATCCCTCTGTTCAAGTTGCCGTCCGCATTGGAGACAGCGGACCTGCTGGTCCAACACGTTTTTAGTCGTGGACCTCAGTTTTCCTCTCAAGTCTGGAGAGCTTTCTGCAAGTCCCTGAGGGCTAATCCTAATCTTTCGTCAGGCTAACATCCCCAAAGTAATGAACAGATGGAGCGGGCTAACCAGGACCTGGAGTCCGCGCTTCGCTGTGTGTCGGCTCGTCACCCCGCCTCCTGGTGTCAGCATATCCCCTGGGTGGAGTATGCTCATAATTCCCTGACGTCATCAGGCACTGGGATGTCACCATTTATGGCTGCCTATGGTTACCAACCAACTCTCTTCCCCTCTCAGGAGAGGGAAGCAGCGGTTCCCTCTATCCGTGCCCACCTACGACGTTGTCGGTCTGTCTGGCACCATACCAGAGCTGCCTTGTCCCACACCGCCACACGTAATCGACGTCTCGCTGACAAGCACCGTCTGCCAGCTCCAGATTACTCACCTGGCCAGAGGGTCTGGCTTTCCACCCGGGACCTCCCCCTTCCAGTGGAATCACGTAAGCTGGCCCCGAGGTTCGTAGGGCCTTTTGAGATTGAGAGGATCATCAGTCCCACTGCCATGCGCCCCAAGCTTCCCCCGTCGCTCAAGGTCCACCCTACATTCCACGTCTCACTCCTGAAGCCTGTCACCACCAGAACTCTTAGTTCTCCAGCCGAGCATCCACCTCCTCCACTCATCATTGACGATCACCCCGCTTATAGAGTTCACAAGATCCTGGAAGTTCGCAGCAGAGGTCGGGGCTACCAGTATCTTGTAGACTGGGAGAGTTACAGTCCAGAGGAACGCTCTTTAATATCCCGCTCTCTCATCCTCGACCTCTCCCTCCTCCGAAACTTCTACCGGTAGCACCCGGAAAGACCAGGTAGAACGCCTGGAGGCGCTACCTAGAGGGGGGGGGTACTGTCATGTTTATGTTCTTCCTGTTTTATTTTGAAGGTGGTTCTCCGTTTAAATGTGTCCTGTGCTTTCCTTTGACAGACGCTGGCAGGCGCACGGCTGGGGATGATTGAGTGGCGGATTCTTCCCATTGAAGAGGAGCGTCTCTACCCGGAACCACTCGCTAGAGTATTGCATTTCCAGACCAGGTTGGCTTTCCTTTCGATCTCGCTCCTCGCCTTGGATCTGAACTTTGATAATCCTGTGGATACTCCTGACGTTGTCAGCGCTTTAATTTACTCACGTGAGTCCTTTTGTCTTTTTGTTTTAGTTCCCGTTGAGACCCCGATCTCCAGCCGTTCCCTGCCTTCGTCCCGAGTGCCTGTTTTGTTTTTGTTCCATTTTTCCTATAACGGACCACTTTGGATTTATTAAAGACTTTTTTCTGAACTATTCCTCCGTGGATGTTTTGACTCTTCTGCATCTGGGTCTCCTGCCCTGATCGGATCGTGACAATTGCCATTTGAAGCAATTATATAGTACTGGACTCTGAAAAAAGGAAAGGGAGACTTTGAAAGTTTGTCTGTGCTCAAACAACCTTATGAGGGACCAGCTGCTTTTGTTTAAATGTCACCAGATGTAAGGAAAATCCCAAATAATCCTGAGAGAATGAGAAAGTTTACCAACTTGTGCGGGTCAGATAGCTCAGTTGAACTGCAGGCAGTAATGAAAACACACACAGTAGAGAAACCGAAGAGACGAAACACTCCTAGATGGAGTCTTATTTATAAGTGCCACCAAAATTCCTTCCCCAAGATGGGGAAATACATATTACTGTCATCTGGTCTTCACCTTGATTGCAGAGAGACGGTGTTGAATCACTTCGCTTGGAGAGGATCTTATCCTTTCAAACTAAAGGTTTATTTCCCAGCTCTAAAGCACATTAAATAATTTCTGTTCTAGACGGAGTTCGAATCGTTAGTTTTTCATGGTGTTTTACAAAACTTTATTGGCTGGTTTTATTAGAACATAAGACAAAAATCGGTGGTCTCAGCCTCCGGGTGGGTGATAATGACTCTGCTTCATTATACATTTTACTTCTAAAGGATTCAGCAATTCCCACAGAAGATTGAATTCCTTTTTTCAGTCCTGGCTGAAGGAGACAGCCGAGAAGAGAAATCTCAAGAGACAAAATGTGCACTAGCCAGTAAAATTAAACTGACGTTGATGCGTTATTTGTGTCATGTTTCTGCTCATCCTGTTTTATTTTAATAGTCTTTTTCCGTTTTTATGTTTTCCTTTGCTTTATCTTGACAGACACTGGCAGGCGCGCGGCTGGGGATGATTAAATGGCGGGTTCTTCCCATTGATAAGGAGCGTCTCTACCCGGAAGATCTCCAGCCGTGCCTTGCCTCCGTCAATGAATTGTAATCATTTTGATAACCATGCCTGGAAGTAATCCCAAAACAAAGAACCAACAAAAATTAGGTAAGATGACCAAGATAGCCAAAATTAATTTTGAGATTGAATAGATTTAATGATAATACAAACTTTTAAACAAAGATCCTGGATACAGATGAAGTTACCTTTAAGTCAATGAATAGGTTTTTTGGTTAATATGTTACCGGAGTGATGTCAAACAAAGACACAAGGTGCTGGTACCATTATGGTTGTGGCTATGCAAAGTCAAATTGCCTCAATATTTTTTTTCCCTGACTTGCGACCCTGCAGGTTGAGATGTTGAATCAAGTGGCTTGTTTTCACCACTTTATCAGCAAACAAACTACACCAGGGACCTCATGGACAAAGAGAATTTTCTACTAAAAACGGTCGCAAATTTCATTCATTCATTCATTCACAACAGCTTTAATCTGTCGCAGGGCACCAGTCGCACATTTGTTAGATTAAAAGGGTTATAAATATGTACACCATAATTAAATTAATGCTAAAAGATCATTCAAAATAAAGTTAGAGAGTAATAAAAGATACTCTGCCGCTAAAGGCAGGGGAACTTTTGACACCTACACACACACACACACATGCATACTGATTACTTGAGTTACTCAGTTGACAAGCTCAACTCTTAGAGGTTAGAGTCAAGTCACCGATAGAATAAACATTTCTGCCTGCTTGGCAACAACACCTGAAGATGAGCACAAAAGGGCAAACAGAGCCGGCCAGACCCCAGGGGGGAAGCAGAAGACAGGAACCAACACCCATAACGAGTGTGACCTCTGCCCCGGAACATTTCAATTATTTGATCACACCATTTTCAATATTGATACATATGAATTTTTAAGTGGAAAAGTATGTCTGCACGTTTTTTGTGCGTACAACCTCTAAGTACATGAGACCCCATGTCTTTTATCTGTGGATCCATGATTGCTGTTGTCTCCTCATCTCACCGCCAATCTCTACATGTCACAACTCCTGACTCTGTAACCAATTCCCCACCATAATCACCTTCATACCATGCTGAAGATATAAGAAGACCCTTCGCCGCCAGACATCAAAAACTAAATGGTTTATCACTCGAGTCATCAAGTCGTCCTTAATGTTCTCCGCTCCCCCACCAGCCACCCAAACACAACTGTTAGTAGGCGACAATCACCAACAATCTTCAAGTCCATTATTGCATTTTTCTGAAAGGTGAGGAAACCAGCAGAGCTGCATGTTGCAGTTCTACGAAAAGTGTCTTGATTGAGTCAGAGTCAGTTTTAATCATTTTAACATGAAATAAAAAGTTTTACAATACAATTATTTTCAGGATCAACACTCTTTCACTGGCACAGAGAACACACTTCAGTGCATACAAACTATTCCCAAAGGCGATCTCTCTCCTTTTTAGCCACTGCCCTATGAAGCCGAATATCTCATTGGAAGAGGATCTTGGCACATTTCCTCCTCCTCAACTCCGCTCTCTGCAAGTGCTGCTGTCTGACGCGGTGCAAACTGAAAGGCCAAATATTGATCCTCTTTAAATGACTCCGAGAATTAATTACACCAAACACAAATGGTGAAGTTTGCAGCTTCTTGTGCAGAAGAACTATCTTGAAACTGTGAGAATCCTTAATGGGTTTTCAAGATGCCGGAAAAGTTTGCATATCAAAGATGATTGCATTTTATAGTGCAGAGTCATAATGCTTTTAACAAACTAACTAACTTAATCTCACTAACACAAAACACTAAGTCTCCTGTTGGCGAAAGATCTAAAATAAAAGAAAGAGTGATGTAATTTTAAAAATAGTTGCACTTGGAAACAGATTTACTTTATTTAATATCCTCTTTGACCAGAATGTCCTTGAACCGAGGTTTTGCAGTGTTTAAAGAACCTCTGGAGAAGTCACAGGAAGAATAAAAAAAATTAAAAAAATCATATCTCGTGATCAAAATTATATTAGTCAGTGATTAAAATGAGTTAGTTATGCCGACTTGTGTTTTTTTGTGTTCTTTTGGAAGCAAATGGGAAATTTGGTTTCATGCTGCTTTACACTTTACATGCAAGAATCAAGATTTAAAAAAAAATAGTCAAATTAACCAAAGTTACAAAGCGAAGTAAGAAAAATGATGTGACTAATAATAATAATAGATAATAGATTTTAATTATAATAAACTGCGGCATTAGTGGTTATGAAGACCCTGCACCGATCCATAATGGTGAAGAGAGAGCTAAGTTATAAAGTGAAGTCCTCTGTATACTGCTGGATCTAAGTCTCTACCCTCACCTATGGTCACAAATAGTGGGTAGTGACCGAAAGAAAAAGATTGCCGAAACAAGGGGCTGAAAGGAGTTTTCTATGTAGGGTGGCAGGGTTCTCTTTTAGAGATAGAGTAGAACAGCTGCCCCTCAGCATTGAGAGGAGTCAGTCGAGGTTAAAATTTGATCTGGATGCCTCTAGGACACTCCCTGGTGAGGTGTTCATGTTCCATCATTAGGAGACCGCAGGGCAGACCCAGGACATGCTAGGGAGACTATGTCTCTGAGTCGCCTTGGGTCCCCCAGGAGGAGCTGGACAATTTAGCTGGGGAGAGGAAAGCCTCCCTGCGACCCGAACCTGAAAACGAAAGAAAAGTGAGATGTGATCATAGATTTTTATCTACTTTTATTGTACTTTTTTTTTATTTCAAGTGTTACAGAGTTAAAACAAGATAATTATGAAGATAAGAAATAAGAAAAAAAAGTGATTACATTATTAAAAATTCAATTTATTTTTGAACTCCTGCTCTTGTCAGGAGGATTTGGAAGGATTTTGGGACACCAAGTGCAGATCAAGCGGACCAGTGTAATGGGGTCAGAAAACTAAAGCAGTGGGGGCGACAACATGAAGGAGAGAAAAGGTTCTGAATATGGACTCTTTTTCTATCAAAAGGTAAGAAAGAGTCGCAAGAAAAGGATGTCAGTAGCAGAGTCCACTGTGTCAATAATCCATCATTGTACTGAGTAAAATACACGGTAAACTGATTCAGAAACATTTTAAATACATTATTATTATCGTTTCGAAATAGTGTGTGAAAGTTTTTACGCAGGTGTATGTGTATTCTTAACCTGATCCGCAAATGCATAAGTCCATTTACAAATGTGTCATTTGGAATAAATGAGCACAAATCTCACAAGACAAGTGAAGACTCACAAATATGCACAACTTATATAACATGACTTGTGATAATCCTACTGTGGTAAGGATATGTGTGTGTGTGTAAGTAAGTAAGTAAGTAAGTAATATTTATTTATATAGCGCTTTTCGAGACCAGGGTCACAAAGCGCTTTAACAATCAAAACAATACTCAAAACAGTACATACTTCAAAGATCAAGACAACACCGAGAACAACACAGGAGTTCGAGAAATTCAAGGAAAAGCCTGAACAAATAGAAACGTCTTAAGATGTTTCTTAAAGGAGTCAGTAGACTCCATCAAGCGCAAAGAGAGAGGAAGATTGTTCCAAAGCTTAGGAGCAACAGCCTGAAAAGATTTCTCTCCTCTGGTCCTGAGCCGTGTGCGTGGAACCATAAGTAGATTCTGATCCACAGACCTCAGAGACCGAGCTGGGGTGTAAGGCTGGATCAGATCAGTGATGTAAGGAGGAGCCTGACCATGAATAGCTCTGAAAGTAAGAACCAGAATTTTAAAGTTGATCCTGAAAGAAACTGGAAGCCAGTGAAGAGTTTTAAGGATCGGAGAAATGTGAGTTCTCCTACTTGAGCAGGTCAGAATTCTCGCTGCAGAGTTCTGAATCAACTGCAGACGAGACAGCTCCTTCTTGTTAAGACATGAAAACAAACTGTTACAATAGTCCAGACGAGAAGAAACAAACGCATGGATTACAAGCTCCAGATCATGTTGTGACAACATTTTCCTAAATTTAGAGATTTTTCTCAGTTGAAGGAAACAGTTTCTGGTCAGTTTTCTGCAGTGTTGAACAAGAGACATGTCTTTATCAAATACAACACCCAGGTTTCTCAGGCTCAGTTTGACAGACTGACCTAAGTCACCCAAGTACTGACTCAACCCTGGAATCTTATCATCAGGAGCAATCACCAGAGTTTCAGTTTTGTCCACATTAAGCTGTAAAGTGTTTTCACTCAGCCATTGTTTGATTTCTAGCAAACAATTGACTAAGCTGTTCAGCCTTTGGGGCTCAGTTGGGTCAAAAGAGCAGTAGAGCTGGATGTCATCAGCAAAAATGTGATAAGAAACATCTGGAAATCTCTGAATGATTTTACCAAGGGGAATCAAGTACAGCAAAAACAATAAAGGACCCAGAACAGAACCTTGAGGGACTCCACACAACAGATCTGCCGATTCAGACCTCATTTGATTGGCAGATACACTAAAACTGCGCCCAGAAAGGTAAGATGAGAACCATTCTAACACAGACCCAGACAGTCCCACTTCATCCCTTAGTCTTCTCAGCAGGATCTGGTGATCAACTGTGTCAAAGGCTGACGACAGATCCAAGAGAACCAGAACAGTGAATTTACCAGAGTCAGCCGACATCATGATGTCACTGGACACTTTCAATAAAGCTGTCTCCGTAGAGTGATGTTTACGGAAACTTCTCATGGATGTCGCTCTGATCCAGGAACAAAGACAGCTGCTCAGACACCACCTTCTCCAAGATCTTGGACAAGAAAGGGAGCTTAGAAATAGGCCTGAAATTACTGAGGTCAGTTGGGTCTAAGCCTGGTTTTTTGAGCAGAGGCTCCACAATGGCATGTTTAAATGCATTGGGAAAAAACCCTGTGGAAAGGGAGAGGTTCACCATATTGGTAACCCAGGGGCCAATTACATCAAATACTTTGATAAAAAGCCTACAAGGAAGGACGTCATCTGAGCAAGAGGAGGGTTTCATCTTGTTCACTAGTGCTGAAATATCACCCAAAGATACAGCAGTGAAGGATGACCAAGAGGAGGAGATGGGCTCAGAGACAGTAGGGGTTCCCAACAAAGGGGGAGAGATTTTCTCTTTGATCAATTTAATTTTGTCAATGAAAAATCTCAACAATGCATTGCTGTCAGCTTCACAGAAGACCGGCGTGATTTGAGGAGCAGGAGACACGAGAGAATTAATCGTGTCAAACAAAACTTTGGGGTTTTTCCTATTTTCTGCTACCAGTTTTCTGATGTAATCAGATCTAGCAGTTTCTACCATCTCATTGTAAGAAGTCAACAGATCCCTGAGGTGAAGTCTGTGCACCTCAAGTTTAGTAGACTTCCAGAGACGCTCAGTCTTTCGACAAAGTCTCTTCAGACTCAGGAGATCTTCATTTGTCCAAGGGCACCGTTTTTTCTGAATTTTCAAGTTCGATTTAACAGGTGCCACTTGATCCAGTATTTCAACACAATGATCAGTGTAACAGTGAATCAAACTGTCCACATCTGGACAGTCATCAAAGGAAAGACGGTCAAACATAGCAGAAAAACTGTCTGCAGTATCGGCTGAGATGACACGCCTCTGAGACCTAACTTTCAAAGGCTTAGGTTCAGGGATGAAGTCCAGGTTGAACAAGACAAGAGAATGATCACTCAGATGGACATCATGTACAGATACATTAGAAATGTTTAGGCCAAGAGTAAAAACTAAGTCTAAAATGTGGCCTTTTTGATGAGTGGGTTCAGAAACATGTTGCTCAAAATTAAAGGCTTCAGTTAAAGTTAAAAGTTCTTTAGCAGAACAAGATGTGACGTCATCAACATGAAGATTAAAGTCTCCAAGAATAAGAACAGATTCCATCTGAATAATGGAAGATAAGAAGTCACTAAAGTCTTTCAAGAACACCGCCGCAGGACCAGGCGGACGGTAGATTGACACACAATAGAAAGGTCTTGTAGAACCAACCAAGATCATCTGAGACTCAAAAGAAGTGAATTCCTGTGTCTGAATCACTTTGCAAGAACAACTCTCCCTAAAAACAGTAGCAAGACCTCCTCCACGACCAGAGAGGCGAGGCTTCCCGAGGACAGCGCTCCCTACTGGACAGAGTTCGTTCAGATGAATAAACTCTTCCTCTCTCTGCCAAGTCTCAGAAAGACATAATAAATCCAAATTAACTCTTGTGAAAAGATCATTAAGAATAAAGGATTGATTAGTAATGGAGCGAACATTAAGAAGCACCACATTCAGCACCGATGACGTCACTGACGACGCCGCGTCACTGACAGGCGCGCAGAGCGGGATCTTTTGAAGCGAACAGCGGTCACGTGGGTACCAGCTGTCACTGAAGTTCAACTCGGTTGTAAAAGTCGAATTAAAGAGAGGAAATGAAAAAATCTTACCACCTTTCGTTGAGGTCTGGACAGACGGCAGCGCTGATGTGTCGTCACACACAGTGAGAGGAATGTCGATCAAACATCGATGACGTTCGATGACGTCAGAGTTGTTCCGAGCGATCGCAACTGCACGTCTCATCCTGACCTGTACTCCAGCCCGACTCGATCCCTTGTGGAAATCGCCCGGTACTCGAGAGATCAAACGATATTCCACAGAGTCCGAGTCGATGAGAAGCGGAGCCGGAAACACGTTCACCGGACGTTGGTAACTGTCGCGAGTGAAGTCCTCCATCGACTCTCTGATGTTGAGAAGAGCATCACGATCATAGATCCGATATGCTTGAGACATATCTTAAGTGATATGAGCATAAAATCCGGACAAGTAGTCGTTAAAACGACTATTTTTGGCAATTATTGCAGGAGCTTACGTTTCAAGCAGCCGATCAAAGGCTCACCGGAAGCGGAAGTGAGTGTCATGTTTGTCTGTAAATGTATCGTAAATGTATCATTTGTTGTGACGATGCTGTCGCCTGGTGCAGCTGGATAGACATGAATGGTGAGATCATGGTTATCAGACCTCAGAGCCACGATGGAAAGTAATGGTTTCATTATGAGTCGTATGCCATCAAAGCTGTATCGAAAGTTTTATTTTCAAATTCGTTGACCCGCTTCATGGAGGTTTCTTGCACATTGCAAAAATGTTCTGTTTCGTCCAGCTTAATAGAGGCTTCTACCCGCTGGCGGGACTGTGTCATCACAAGAAGTGATCAATTGACAGACAAGTCATGTGACACACAATTGAATCACAGATCTGTGGCAACAGGTGTGTGAAGAGAGATGATTTGTTGATTTGTTTCAGAACTTGTGTGTGATTCTTGACTTGTTTGAGATTTGTGCACATTTATTCAAAATGACATACAGTGGGTACGGAAAGTAATCAGCCCCCTTTCAAATCTGCCATTATTCCTTGCAGAACCTCTCCAGTTCTCTTAGGTTGGAATGTTGGACAGCCATTTTCAGGTCTCTCCAGAAATGCTCAATTGGGTTTAGTTCAGGGCTCTGGCTGGCATTCAAGAATGGTATATATTTTAGTTGTGTGTTTAGGGTCATTATCTTGTTGGAAGGTGAACCTTCGGCCCAGTCTGAGGTCCTGAGAACTCTGGAAAAGGTTTTCTTCCAGGATAGCTCTGTACTTGGCCATCTTTAGTTCAATTGCAACCAGTCTTCCTGTCCCTGCAGCTGAAAAACACCCCAGAGCATGATGCTGCCACCACCATGCTTCACTGTTGGGATAGGGTTGGGCAGGTGATGAGCAGTGCCTGGTTTTCTTCACACATACCTCTTAGAATTGAGGCCAAAGAGTCCAATCTTGGTCTCATCAGACCAGAGAATTTCTCATAGTCTGGGAGTCCAAAACATGTTTTCTGGCAAACTCTATGCAGGCTTTCATATGTCTTACGTTGACGAGAGGCTTCCGTCGGGCCACTCTGCCATAAAGCCCCGATTGGTGGAGGCTGCAGTGATCGTTGACCTTCGTAAACTTTCTCCCATCTCCCAACTGCTTCTCTGGAGCTCAGCCACGGTGATCTTTGGGTTCTTATTTACCTCTCCCAAGGCTCTTCTCCCTTCTCAGTTTAGCTGAACGGCCAGTACCTGGGAGAGTGCTGGTCGTCCCAAACTTCTCATTTAAGGATTATGGAGGCCACTGTGCTCTTAGGAACCTTGAGTGCTCCAGAAATTCTTCTGTAACCTTGGCCAGATCTGTCATTGCCACAATTTTGTCTCTGAGCTCTTCGGGCAGTTCCTTCGACCTTTATGATTCTTATTTACTTGACATGTATGGTTAGCTGTATCTGTATCTGTATAGAGTTATATAGACAGGTGTGTTTCTTTCCCAATCAAGTCCAATCAGTTTAATGAAACACAGCTGGACTCCAATGAAGAAGTAGAACCATCTCAAGGAGGATCAGAAGAAATGGACAAGACCCGAGTTAAATATGAGCAAAGGGTCTGAATAATTATGACCATGTGATGATTCAGTTTCCCTTTTTAATAAATTTGCAAAGATTTCTATGTTTCTGTTTTTTCTGCCAAATGGGCTGCTGAGTGTACATTAATGAGGAAAAAACTGAACTTTTTAGCAAATAGCTGCAATGAAACAAAGAGTGAAAAATCGAAAGTGGTCTGATTATTTTCCGTACCCACTGTATGCTTATCTAGAAACACATTTTTGAATGGAGTTACATATTTGCAAATGGAGTTACGCATTTGTGAAGTTGGTCTTTTTTAATGGAGTTACACATTTGTAAATGGAGCTACACATTTGTAAAAAAAAATTGTTCGATTTTTAAATCAAATGATCTGTTGATAAATTCAGTTATGCATTCTTATTAGGGTTATGCATTTGTAAATTGAGTTACACATTTGTAAATTGATTTATACAGCTAAGACAAATCACGTGTCACATTAATCATAGTCACAGCAGCACAGTCAGCAACATGTCTGTGTGTCTGTTGTGTAAAGAGAGACAATTTATTTCATTGTTTGTAAGTTGTGTGTGTTTCAGACCTTGTGTGTGATTCTTGACTTATCTATGTTTGAGATATGTGCAGACATTTAATCAAAATTACATATATGCTAATCTAGTTACAATTGTAAATGGAGTTACACATTTGTGAATGGAGTAACACATTTGTAAATGGAGTAACATATTTTTGGATGGAGTTACACGCTTTTAAATTGAGTTACACATTTGCAAATGGAATAACGCACTTGTGAATAGAGTTATACATTTGCAAATCTAGTTACACATTTGTGAATGGAGTTACACATTTATAAATGAGTTACACATTTGTGAATAGAGTAAAACATTTGTGAATGGAGTTACACATTTGTAAATTTATTTACAGATTTGTGAATGGAGTTACACATTTGAAAAAGAAAAATAGAGTTTAGGATTTTCTCGAATTATCCGTTATCTGGTAAATCAAGTAACACATTGTAAATAGGGTTACACATTTGTAAATGAAGTAACACATTTGTAAATCGAGTTATGCATTTGTAAATGTGGTTACTCATTTGCGGATCAAGGTACAGGTACACATTCATATTTGTAAAACCTTTTGATAGTACAAACAATAATAACTGTGCGTCCTAAATCATAAATGATCTTTCTTTGCTGTGTCAGGCAAGTTCCCAGCACTAAAGAAATAATAAATGAGGCATATTTGCTATTAAATGACATTAATTATTTATCCTGGTCAAATTATGATGCATGAAAAACGTGTTTTTCTTGGGTCTAAATGAAGCAGCTGATAGTCACACTCCATCAGAAGCGTCTCTAATAAGCAACATTCATGTCGAAATAAAACACCGACCACAGTACGGGGACGACCAGCCGGCTTCTGGCAGAGTCAGAGAGCAGTCGAGGGCTGGAGGTGGAGAATAACAAAAGGCAGAGTGAGGTAGCAGCACCACGGTGCTCTGCTCCTCATCTGGCTCGTCTGTGGACCAAGCTTATCAGTTAGAGTGCTGGTCACGCACACGCTGGAATACAGATGGGCCGGCTAGTGTTTCTGACCTACCACTCAATGATTTAAGGGTGGGATTAAACAAGTACAAGTGCTGACATCTATATGTGCAGCATGTTTGTGTGTCACGCTGACTTTGCTGTGTTGCCTCACAATATGTTTGTCATCCTGTGTTTGCATATTTGCATTTGTACCTCGTGTTCGTCAACGGCTTTTATTTGTGTGTGTACCTGCCATTGTGTACCTGTGTGAGCAAACACAACAGCAGAGAAATGTATCCATTTAGGCGAGGAGTGCTGTGGCAGCAGAATACAAGAGCGATGCTGGGCAAACACTTTTCAGAAACCTCTTGTTGCAGCAGAACAACATAAATCTAGCAAACATCGGGTGTGAAGTTGCTCGGTGGTGACAGTGCAATGCTGGGAGTTGTTTTAGGATTGATCCTGCAGCTTTAAGATAATATTCTTGCTGCAGCGTTCAGACTCTGATCTTTCTCGACCTACAAACAAGAAGAAACATGTAAACACAACTGTGGTGATGGAGAGTAAATAAAACCATTACCTAAGTTCTGAGGAACAATGACAGACGTTATTCGGGTACATGTGAGGCAAAGACACGACTCAGAGGATAATATCCAAGTGTTTACTTCCCCTTCGTTGCCTTGTTCTTCAAGAGGACTGATCTCACTAAATAATTTGACAGAACGATTGTCTGAGGATTTGTGATGTAACTTACATGTTTTACTTTAATTTGTTTTACTGTGAATAAAACAACAAACAGGACAAAATAACAGAAACATTAATTTTGCATAATATTTAGCCCCCAAAAGTCAATACTTTGTAGAAGCACCTTTTGCAAAATCTCATCTAAAAGTCGCTTTGAATAAGTCTCTGTGAGCTTGCCACATCTTACCACTAGGAATTTTGCCATTTCCCCCTGCAAAACTGCTCCAGCTCCTTCAAGTTGGATGGTCTGCACCTGTGAACATCAATCTTTTAGTCTGACCACAAATTTTCTATTGGATTGAGGTCTGGGCTTTGACTAGGCCATTAGTAACGTCTTCCACAAACAAGCATAAACTATAGACATTTTCTGAACAATTCATTAAAATGGATGTACATTTTTGTCTCTGCTCTAAAAAACTGAAAAAGGACGGATAACTCCCAACCCTGAGTCGACATGAGGGTAAGTAGACAATGAGTGAAGTTTTAAATTTGAGTGAACTATCACTTTAACGACCTCAAATCTTTTTTACGTGGTTCATGTTTAAAAATGACTGATAAGATACAACGCTCCACCGTTAAATATTTTGAAAGACAGAAAATACCTCTGAAAACAAGTTTTTATTGTTAGCAGTCGGAAAAATTATTCAAATCATCCGTTATAATATGTCTGTCCTCTTGAGGGCCGCGTGTGGCCCCCCTGGTGTACTCAGGTCAGGTCTTGGAGAAGGACTTGCTCATAACCCCCCATACTGGTTCTCCATATGTTAAAATGACACTAGGGGCTGAATTTACTGCAGTTTAACTTCACTCCATCTCAGAATGGCTCTATTCAAAGACCCAAAAGGATGACAGAGTACTTAACTAATAATTACCTAATCGAAAACCCACTTCAGCCACTTGTACAAATATTAACATATGTGTTCAAATGATTATTTTGAAAACACATCATGAAGCCTGGAGTTACAATCATCAGCAGTGCCGTCATTTCATGGCAATCGATGCCTCAAACTCTCCCTGCAGCATCAAACTCTCAATCAATAGTCCAGAACATACAACACCGATTCAGCTCCATGGCTGTCTGTCATTTCCTTAGTCGGCTGGACATGACTGTCTGTCTGTCTCACTGATGAGACTTCAATTTGATTCATTAAATCATCTTAAGGAAAAATACAGACATAAGAACAAAACAGTTTTCACATTGTTAGTTTGGTTCAATGACGTTTGGTTTCAACAGAAGAATTTGACATGCAGAAAAGGTTGTCGGCTAAGTACCATATATATTGGCAACCGTCAAATCTTCCGTGGATTTAAATCTCACGTTCAAGAGACCACAAACAACTGTGTTTGTTTGTGTGTGTTTAAAAATAGATGTCTGTGGCCATAGAGGTTGAGTGTGTACACCACCTAGTGGTATTGACACGATGACCTGCAGTGGAAACACTTTTAATACATGATCAGTCTCTATAGAGGGAGACACATGTGTTCACTTTTGTCTTTATATAGACAGCTAATAACATTTTTATTAGCTGAACTGAAACCATAACAAGGAAGTTTTAAACTGACACACCGACAAGGCTTTTGCAGATTTTTGCCTTTCACTGTGAAATGCAGTGCTAAGAAAAGTAAAGAGTTTGTGAAACTCAAACCCAGGATAGACGGAAGAAACTTTGTCTCACTCGGGCTGGGAACACTTCAGATGGAGGAGGTTTTTGGAGAGGATGTCTGGCTTTCTTTATCATGACTGCTACCCCTGCAACCCCAGGTTGGTGAGAGTTGGAAGATGGATGTTTTTTTGGAGGAAGCTTCATTCATTCATTAATTTTCTATGCCACTTAATCCCTTAAAGTGGTAGCGGGGAGTTGGAGCCTATCCCAGTTTATTGGTGCGAGAGTCCGTGGACACCCTGGACAGGACGCAGAGACACAGTAAACCAGGGAGAATATACAAACTCAAACTCCACACAGAAAGGTCACAAGTTGATACTCAACAGCACTGTATTAATTTTATGGATTTTTAATCTTTTTATTTATTTATATATATAAAAACTTGGCGATGACTGTGGAACTGAGAATACAGTGGACTCTAGCAGCTTTTAAAGCTGATGCTTGGACATATTTCAGTTTGTTTTATATAATAAAGTCACTTTAATTTATATTACCCTGAATAATTCTGAGAGTAAAACCTAAACATTAGCAGGATGTAGAAATTGGGACTATAGAAATACATAGGAGAGAAAAAAGGAAAATAAAATAAAAACAAATCAAGGAAAATGCCGCAAGGCTGCAAAATGTACTTCATTTCAGTTTGTCGGGAAAGGCGTGTGATTGGCAGGTGGGAACATTAATCCCTGGTGATCTTGAGCACTCCTCCTGCCGAGGTGGAACATGGACCATCAATCTCGTTAACCTATTGGAAACTCCACTTTTCTCCAGCTTGTGTTTATCCTCCTCACCATGGATCGTCACTCTGGGAACATTTGAGTTTCCTGCAGATAAAAGATTCATGCTCTTTCCAACAAAAGTGCACAGGGAGTGGTTCAGGCATGGATCTGTATGGATGGACGAGGCCAACGGGACACAATGGCGTGTTATTGCATTGTTGACTATGATCTCCCTGATGTTTGGGGTCTACAGCTTGTGTTTGTCACACATCTGCTAGTGTGACAAACCCCCTTGCTCCCCCTCCTTGCTTCCAGAGTTGCTAGCAAGTTTGACTCCGAACAAGCATCTACAACAAGAATCTTTTGTTTCCAGTTAAGGGGCGTCATTCAAGCTGAGGCGACGTGTCCACAAACTGTCACTGCTGAGTGCCGTTAAGTAGAAGACCTCGCTTTAAATTCCATCTCCGTCCACGCCATGTTTGTCAGAGCCAAGGAAAACAGGAGATGCGACGGCACCAAGAATATAAATGGGAAACATTTTCAGGCATCTTTTGTGAGTTTTCTGAATACATCTTTTTTTGTCAAGTTGTAACTCTTAGTGTAGGAAGACTGTGGTAGAGCTCAAGAACATCAGTTCAGCAGAATATTGAAATTATTTTATATTTTATTTATATTTTTTATATAAGTGTTGAAACATTATATTTTAATTCAAACGTTTTAAGTATTTAATTATTTCTTTAACAATATAATTCAGTAATGTTTATAATGAAATGTTGAATTTCACATTTTTGTTTTTTACCGAGTTAATTTGTTTATGGTATTAAAATCCAATGATGAAAAAAAGGGAATATAAATGTTGTACTTTTTGTAAATTCAGTATTTTCCAAAATTAATTTAAAAAAAGGAAGAAACAACCATTTGAAATGTTAAATTGAAACATACAATATTCCAATGACACTGATTTACTTTAATAACAGTTTGGGATCAACATAAGAAACTATACTTGAAAAACAGTTTCTGGCAATCTACAAATTTATTGTCTCAGAAATATAACTTGAAATGTGATGAAAAACATCATAAAAATAGAAGTGGTTGAGTAAATACATTATAAAAATGATCTTTCACCACAGGATTGTTCATCTTCTTTTCTGGAAATATCATAGAGACAACGCAACAGGCATTGTAAGTGACCTAGTTTTTAATGAATTTCAATATCGTAGGACACATAAAATGAGTTTGCTGGCCATATTTGGGCCTGAGTTTAACAGGAGTACTGGATGTTATTTCATTATCATGACACTTTTGATTGTAATCAAAATAGGTCTACATAGGTTTGAGTGGATGAGATGTAGGCTGCACTTGATTGCTGCTCTGTAGGAAAGTGACCTTTAAAATTTTGTTTTGAAAATTTGAACGAGCAACACTGAAGTTTCAATACTTTTAAGAAACTTTTTCGGACTCATTGTTATACGGTGAACCGTGAAAAAGGTGAATCCTCCAGAGCGGGCCGAGTGAATGCTTACACGTCGGAAGCAGACATGTATGCTAATGCTATCTTGCTGCTACAAATCAAGGATATGATGAAGGATATTCTGGAGGAAATGTGCAAAGACATACGCCACAGATTCGATTCTGTGGTCTCCGAGCTTGTCAAACTGGGACTGAAGACTGCCCCGAAACCATTTGAACGTAAACTATCTCGAGTTGATGACATAATATCCGAACTAGCTCCATGACAATGATGGCCGGCTAGCTAACATGGAGGCTAAAGTTAGCTCACTCACCGAGCATGTCGATCTCCTCGAGAAGCAATGCGAGGATTTGGAAAGCCGTTCCAGGTGGAAAAATGTTTGCATTGTTGGCGTTCGAGGGCTCCGAGGGTCAACAACCCGTCAACTTCATGGCTTAATTTCTCCAGGATATCCTCGAACTAGATGAGAGGCCTGGGGACGAGGCTCCCCTTGTACGTTCGTGGTTCTGGTGAACCACTTTCAGGTCCGGAACCAGATCCTTTGAGATGTCCCCACTTTCTTTCAAGGGAAGGAGAATATCCATTTTCCCCGACTTCACCCGCGCAGTTGCCAGGAAGCGGGCCGCATTTGCTAAGGTGAAGATTCCTGCCGAACGTAAAGTTTGGAATGTTATATGCTGCAACTTTGCGGATTATAAAAGCGGTCGACCAAGATTGGGTTTAGCTAACAAGCTTATAAAATAGTTGGCAGCTATGCTGGTAGCTACATTCACAATTCCGACTTCATTCCCAGGTATGATGGGATCATAATAGATGTGTGTGTCATCTTGTTTATTCAAAATGAAGAACTGTTCAATCGTTTACATAAGAGCTACTGAGCATTGTTTTGGTGTTGTTGCACTTTAAATTCCGGTTGAGCCTCGTTTTTGTCTCCATTGTTCGTTGCCTTTCATAGTCCTTATTTTTATATGTTCATGATAATGATAACGTATACAAGAGTTATATATGTGTATATATTGTGTTCCTTATATTCAATTTGTTTTTCTATCTTCTTATAAGTACTCTCAGTGGTTTTGAATAACGGTCACGTTCCTGGGGTGGGTGCACCTGTAAGGAGTAGTGTATTAAGAGAGACATAAAGTTTGAAGTTTTTTAGGGGGGTTAGCATGCATCGTATTTACGGATGATTCTGCTAGGTAGAATAAAGGGGAGGCAGGGGGGGGGGGTTGTTTTCGTCTTTCATACGTGTGTTTATTTTTTGTTTAATTTTAAACCCCTCTCAAATTTATTTGGAATAAAAAATAATACGAAGACAATTCCTACAGAGACCTAAAGAGATGGGTGGGCTAGCCTTATGAAATTTTGTAATTTATTATTGGGCCACCAATATAGGAATTCTAAATTATTTAAGATTGGAAACTTTAATTTGCCCCCTGGATGGTTAACACTTGAGGCAAAATCTGTTTTACCAACATCTTTGAAGGCCCTGGTACACACTCCTTTACTCTCTGCCACATCTCTATACACAAAGTCGGTTGTGGTGAAAACTTCTTTCAAAGTCTAGGCTCAATTTAAGTGTTACTTTGGTCTTCAATCCTCCTCTGTTCATGCCCATTTAGTTGCAAACCATGCTTTTTCTCCCCCTTTACTTTACAGTGGCTTCTCGGTGTGGCACAACTCTGGCATCAAGACAATTAAAGATTTGTTCATTGACGGCATTTTTGCATCTTTCCAGCAACTCTGCAATACCTTTTCACTTTCAAGAACAGAACTTTTTTAGATACTTGCAAGTTTGCAGTTTTGTTCAGAAAGCAATGCCTAGATTTATATGCCTGCCCATTACCAAAAGCTTGGGCACCTTCAATGAAAAATAGTTCACCGTGCTAACTACACTAAGGTTAAACTTTCAAAAATGAATGATGGTCCAATTTGTGACATATTTAACCAAGCCCCTGCCAATTAGATACATTGGTTCTGGCGCTGTCCTACCCTTCGACTGTTTTGGGAAGAAATTTTCAACACTGTTTCCCAGGAATATGGAGAGAATGTGTCGCCTAACCCATTATCTGCTCTGTTTGGGATCTCGTCTTCACCTTCTCCTTCTTCCTCCACTAAAGATGTTATAGCTTTTGTGACTCTTCTTGCAAGGAGATTTATTTTAAAATTAAGATGTCAGCCTCCCTTCCTTTTCCCATTGGGTGTGAGATGTTTTCCATTTCTTAAAATTGGAAAAAATAAGGTACTCCCTTAAGAAATCGTTTAATATATTCGAGAGAATATGGAGCCCCTACTTTAACTTACTAAAACAAGTTTACATTTCAAATATTCCAAATTAGGCGGATCAGGAAACAGAAATTTGGGTGGGTGGGTTGCAGAGGTACTGGGTTTTATGTGAAAAGATTTTACTACTGGTGTTTGTTGTTGTGCTATATATACTGTATATATATATATATATATATATACAGTATATATATATATATATATTTTTTTTATTATCATTTTCGTTTTGTTTGGTTTTGTTTTTGAATTGCTGTGCATGGCTTTACATCTATTGTCTGGTTCACTGGGATCATTGCGATTGTTCACAATTTACTACATTGTACCGCTAAGGTCACCAACATACTCTGCATTTTGGTTTTTTTTATTTATTATTTTCTGTATGGGGTGAAAATGGAACACAAATGTATAAAATGATATTGTAAATCCTCTCTCCTGTAAAATTGAATAAAAAAGTGTGGGGAAAAAAAAAAAAAAAAAATAGGTCTACGTAGAACAGATGTTTCTCATGTTTCCCATGAATCTTAAGAACTTCTTACCAAGTACCAAACTATTTTTAATGTAGTTAACTTTACATTAACTGCCCATTAAGAGCCAATATTGGTCACTGAAATAGACCTGAAGGGCACATTTTAGACTGAAGCTCTGCTACCATCTCCCCTGATCCCCCCCACGGACTCTGAATTCCTCTCTGGACAAGGCAGACATTGGGGAATTTGGGGAGAAATTGGGAGACACGCTACTCCTACAATTCACCGCCTACATGTTACCTTCTCCTCCCGCCTCCCGGCCAGTGGGACTTGCCAAGCGCACTGACCAATGCTGCATCCAAGTACTGTGGGCTGGGCTTGGTTTTTCTCACATATCTGACCGAGTCAGAGGTGTGTTTTTGTATCCCCGCACTGCGCCCCCTTCAGGAGCAGAGCAGGGATGATTTTTTTTTTTTCACCCATTTCTACCTTCCTCATGTGACCAAGAGCAGGACAAGTATGGCGCCGAATATAAATAGATGCCTCCGAGATTGTTGCGTTGTTCTTACATTACTGGCAAATAAAGCTGATTATGACCTGATGGGCACATTTTAGCATCATAATTAATATACCTGTAGATCGTTTTTTCCTGAAACAATCAAAATCATCTGTTGGTTTAAAGTTAAGCAGATTGTTCCTCAAGTTCATGACATGTATTCATCGTTCTTACGTTGAACAAGTGTGATCATGTGATGCGATTCATTCGGAACACTAACCAACATAGAGAGCGATTAGGGATTTAATACACATTTCCAAAATAATTGCATTTTGTATTCTCCCTGCAGAAAACATACCTTTGAAAAGGAAAGAAAACACAATGAAAATGTATTGAAAGTAGCAACTTTTTTTTTTACTTTTAAGGATATTTACATGTAACCAAAGACGGTGTCCTTGAAACAGGTACAAACATTTTTTTTTAATTCTGCTGCGATTTCTCAAAAATGACAACTCAAAAATATAGTATAAAATAAAAGTATCAGTTCGAGGGGAAGGAAAAACAAAAAGTAGTCTTAAGCTAAATATTTTATCGCTCATTATGTACACAAGTATTTACATTCTACAATTCCATTTGGGGCAAAGCAAGGAAGGGACAGTAAACGCCATCGCGTTCACTAAAGCCCAACAAGAGATCTACAAGTTTGAAAGTATGGCTGTCATTGGATCAGGGGTTCAGGGGAGTGCAGGAGGGTGTGTGTGTGTGTGTGTGGGAGGGGGGGGGCGCACAAGTTAAAGTTCACGTCAAGAATAAATAAATGGTATCATTAGACAAGAATATGATATGAATGTGGGGGTTCTGCTCCATCAAACCAGGTTCTTACAGACTGTTTGGATGGGTTCAGTTTTAGCACAAAAGACTCGACTTGTGAGTTCATAGCGGAGCCTGTGTTGTCTGAAATTGATCAAACAAATAAATTTACAATGGTGATTCAATCATGATTCAATATTAATCTCTTAATAGGAAATGTGACTACAAACACAGGAATAAATATCCAGATATTTATGTAAAAGCTGCTTAAACTAAAATTCTTAATAGTTTTAAACAAAGTTCAGATTTTTTTTTTCAAATTAGAGCAAAATTAGAAAATGTTTGAAAAAATACAAGATGATTTATTTGCAAGAAATCCGACTTATAGTTTAACTATGCAAATATTACTCAGCTCATTTGAAATGTATAATTCCAGTCAGTGTTTCAGTGGAACCGTAATCGTCTACCTAGTCAGATCCTTGTGGCATTATCATTTCAGGGTTTAAACATGTCAAATACATTTTTAAAGTATTTCCCCGAGAGACGACCAGACACTGAACATGACACGAGGGTAACACACGCGTGTAACGTTCTAAGGAAAAACATTCACAAACCAGGTTCTTTTAAACAAACTTTCTCTCAGTTAAAGAACAGAAGCACACAATTCATCAAAGAGGTTTTAAAATGCAAGCTCAATCAAATATAAATAACCTAAACTAATTCAAATATGTCCCGGTTGACAACAGGAAGAAGAAAATATGTGATGAGAAGAGTTAAAATTATTGAAGGATAAAACAAATGTTTTGTAAAGAAACCTCATGGAGGGAGATAATGAAAGTATATCAGTAACATTCGAATATTTCATGGTTTTATTTAACATTTCAAATGTTCAAACATTGATTCGTTTCATTGAAATGTTTCCGTTTTAAGATTTCTTTTATTTATTTTTTAACATAATTTATCGTAATCATCATCATAATCATTTTCAACAGTAAAGCTTTAATTTTGAAATATAATAAAAATGTAACATTTTCAAATTTAATTTATTTATCAGTTATTTTATTATCCTTTAAAATGTAAAGGCTATGAATAAAAATATATTGAATTTAATTTAAGGATAATAGGAATTCAAATATTAAACTATGCATAGAAAAAAAAAAAGATTTTTGTTCAATTATTTTTTATTAATTAACCTTATAATCTTAATTGATTAAACTTATACTAAATAACAGTTATTGATTGAACAATTAAAAAAATTGGAACACTTTTAAAAAAAATAAAAAATAAATAAAGAGCTTACAACAATTGTATTAAACCATTTAATATTCTGATGAAACCGATACCTTCATTGTGGAAATTTTAAAAAAGCGACAGAACCAACCCTCTAAAAACGGCTAAAACCAATGAAGAAGGAACATGAATCTAGGTTCAAAAAGCATTTCCTCAACATTCAACTGTAAGTCAACGGATGTTTGAGCAAGTCATCATCCTGACATCCATGAAAGTGTTCAATGACTTTACCCTCGACTCTCACGTGGACGAGCAGTTTCATGAATGAAATTACCCGTGAAACATGATTCAAAGGTGGATGCTCCAGCAGGTGGACCAGGAGTCGGTGGCCTGTCCACCGACACACTCTAAACATTCCATTTAGAAGTCTGGTGATTGGTTGGTCTGAGCAGAGAGTGAGGGATGTGTCGGACTAGCAGGGCTTTGGTTCACGCTGTGCTCTGGAGAGGTGGATATAGAGACAATTTTACATGACACCGTAGTTGCTCCTTTCGTGACGGGGAATATTGGGTGACGACTCCTTAAGCGTGCGCTCGGAACCCCCCGTTAGCAATGCTCCAGGTAGTCGATGGCCCGTGAGATGGACTTTTGTCCCGTGGTGCCCATGGCGCACTGTGTGAGAAGATGACAAGAGAAAACAGTGGTGTTGTGAGAGTGAGATTGTGTTTCCAAAACAGATGCTGGCTCTGTAGTGACGAGTCGCGAGACAGTCTGTGACTCTCCCGCGGAACATGAATCCTCTTGATGTCGTTTCTTCACAGCAAGACATTGAATTATATTAACTCAAGACCATATTCAGTTCAGAATGTTTAAGTATTAACACGGATGATTTGATTTTAACTCTAAACGTTTGGGAAGCATTTCTACGAATGTAACAAAAATAACCTTTGCATGGTTTTGGATCATGTACAGTAAGCAAGCAGTAAGCAAATTATATACCATTTTTGTTGCACCTTTATGACAAAGAACAAAAATTAAATTATTAAAACCCCTGCATAAAACTAAATTTGAACTTCGCAACTAAACGTTGCGTGTTAAAAACCCTCTCAGTAACTGTGACGTAAACAGCTCCGATGATGCTATGCTGCCCAGCCAACCAAACAGCTAAGCGTTATTTTTGACAACATATATAGAATTCAAACACACTATTGTAGCGATCTATCAGACAACACTAAATCGATCAGTGTGAAGAAAGTAGTCATGGGAGTTCACCTTTTATTAATATTTAAAAAAATTATTTTCGAGCCATCATGTAGTCACGTGACTTAGGAGCAGCGCTGAGTGACAGAGATGTTAACACTCTGCTTTAACCCATTGATAAATGACGTTGACAGAAGCTTAAAGGCAGCAGTATAGTGTGTGGATCAAATGCTACCGGTGTCTCAACAACATGGAACACCATGTCTCATCAGCCGTCACAGCCAAACTCTTCAAACCTCTGTATGACCATGAATCGAGTCAAAACACTAGTTAGTGACAACACATGGACCACTCATCTGATATGATGATGGCAGCACAGATGAATGAAAGAACCAGACTGAAGTGTTTTCCACACGTTTACATTCTGACATCGGTTCGTAAATTTGAATCGAGATGTGCTGCTGGCATGTTTATGTGTGTGTGTGTGTGTGTGTGTATGTGCTAATCCAAAGTTTGTTAACTTGTACAATCAAACAATTAAAATTGTGTAAGTTATAATATCTTAATGTGTATGACAGGAGATGCACTTAAATACAAGAGCAACTGAGCAAAGGTTTTCAGTAAGTAAAGGCAGAATGAATGACCAGTGTTTGCACTTTTCTTTACTCTGCACAGAAGTTTGCTTGATTTTTTTTATTGACTAATAAAAATAAATGTTTACATTACACTTTTAGCACGCAAGTTTTTAAAGTATTTGCAGTGAATGTAATTACAGTGACTAACTTTTTCTAAAAAATGACTTTATAGTAATATAGTTAATCACAATTCAATAATTGTTCAGCCTTCTACTTAATGGAAAAATTCGTGTTTATAATTAAGTTAAAAATATCTTTATTAGAGTTGGAACTGATGACATAATCATTTGACGGAGCAAAGGAAGCAGAAATCCAACAAATACTCAAAGGCAAAAATGTGTAAAAAATATATATATATAAAAATCAAGAAAATTGTTGATATTTCTATTCAATAACAATATCATGAAAAAAATGTTCATCAATATTTATTGTATTTAGTTAATAAATCAATCTTCACACAGTCCCTTTTACAATGCATTTTTAAATGCTTTACATGAACAGAAAACCAGCAACTATATTTGATCTTTATTAAATTGAGAACTAAACAATAGAGGCTGCACCTATTTGACGAGCTATTCTTCAAACAATGTATTTTTTTGAAATCTTTAATACTCACAGTGAGGTTCATGAAGTTCAAGAATTTCTTCAGCATTTCTGTCATGATGGAGAAATCACCCTCGGGCAGATGTTTTCTCACAGTAGTCACATTGACCTTGTGAACAAAACGGTTATGTACACCATCAAAGAAATGTATAGGAATCAAGAATGAGGAAGTTGTTGTCTATTCTCACCTGGCTACCCTGGCAAAGGCAGCCCAGCAGCAACGCCGTGTAGGAGGCAACAATACTGTCCTCCATATGTTTGCCTGCATGCTGCAAAGCTGCAGAAGAAACAGGTGGGGGAGAAAAAGAACAAAGTTTACAGATGAGCTTAAAGTCACATAGACCAAAAACAAAGGATGTTCTTAATGTTTCTCAAAGGAAATGTATCCATTTATATTTACAAATTTCATTAAATCAGCAGATTAATAAACAGCTTTAAAAGTGGGTCAGGTTAGAAAGTCACACTCACACATCCACATATTTTGTTACACATATTCCAGCAACAGTTGCAACAATAAACTCATTGCATACAAGTTACAATCCCTCTCGGTTACAGTGACCTAAACAGCTCCCAGTGTGCTTTGTCACCAAGCGAAGCAATCACAGATGACTTTTGCAACAAAGACATAGGATTTAATACAGTACTATAGCGACCAATCAGCCGTCACCAAATAGAGCAGTGTGTAGAAAGGCATCATGGGAGTAGTTTTGTTGACACCATGGGTAAGTTGGGTGTGGTCATTAGTGCGCCCCACTATATAGAACTTTGTTCTTAATGAAAGCAAGTACTTATTTTTTGTTGTCCAATTAATCTTTTCTTTTTTTTTCTCTTTTCTTTTTTTTACATTTCCATAAATAATAAATCATATATTACAAATATTACTATACAAATGTTAACATGTGAATTGGTTCCATAATCACTGAAGTTGAAAGTTTACTGTGGTGTTTGGACCTAAAAAAAAAATAATTGTGCATCCACTCCACTCAATAGAGATGTCAAATGGATTCAAGTCGATGGCACGGAATCAGCGCTGCAACACCGAGCACGTTAGATTTTGGTTTAAGGCAATACTAAGAAAAGGCTTTTCTTGTGCACACAAACGTCTACCTTTATTTAGGTCCAGCTCTTCATCCTCCTCCTCTTTCTTCTCGCTCTCCTTCTTATCGGCTTGGCTCTCGTTTGTTTCGGCTGCCACCCACTGGATCTCTCCCGATGTCTCCTTCCACTCTCCACTCTGGTCTAGTGCTGGCTTGGGTGCCTCCGTGATGATGTCATCAGTCTTGGCCTCAGCCAGGATCGCAGCACGCTCCCTCTCTAAAAACAGCTGGAATTAAGAGTCAGATTATTAGTTAAAAAATAAGATGGTCACTTAAAGCGCTCATACAAGTACGGTAGTTTTTTCTCTCAAGAAACAAAAGTTTCAATATGATGAACTGACAGTTCTTTTAGAAAGACCTTGGACAAAGCCGTACCTTCACCAGGGCAGCCAAAGCACCAGAGGCTTCTTCGTTCAGCTCCTCTGTTCCATCAGCCTCAGGCTGTGCTTCACACTGTGACACAGACTCAGACGCTTTTGGGTCAGCAGGAGGCAGCAGAGAGTCTTCTAGACACGTGTTGTCAACTTTGTACTCCATATCCACCAAATAATGTCGGTTTCTCGAGCTGTACTCGACAAGATTAATAAGTAGTCCCAGCCCCTGAAACAACGGCAGAAGAAAAGAGTGGCTTTAAGAAGATGATGGAGGGTGACAAGTGATGGATCTCCCTTTAAAACACGAGTCTCAAACTTGAGATATGCATTTGAAATTTTTAGGAGCAAGAGACTCCATCGTTATACAAAGTCAGACATTAAGGAATAAAGATTGTTGTGTCAAATGTAAATCTTTAATTACATAATCAACATGGAACAGCGTTCTCAAAGAAACACAATGTATGACATAAAATGGTCTGAAGTAAAAAACTTTAACACTAAAATGTAAACTAAAACTTAAAACTAAAACTTTAACACTCAAAGGCTCACTTCCGCCTCCGGTGAGCCTTTGATCGGCTGCTTGAACGTAAGCTCCTGCAATAATTGCCAAAAACAGTCGTTTTAACGACTACTTGTCCAGATATTATGCTCATATCACTAAAGATATGTCTCAAGCATCTCGGATCTATGATCGTGATGCTCTTTTCAACATCAGAGAGTCGATGGAAGATTATAACCGCGACCGTTACCAATGTCCGGTGAATATGTTTCCGGCTCCGCTTCTCATCGACTCGGACTCTGTGGAATATCGTTTGATCTCTCGGGTACCGGGCGATTTCCACAAGCGATCGAGTCGGTCTGGAGTTCAGGTCAGGATGAGACGAGCAGTCGCGATCGCTCGGAACAACTCTGACGTCATCGGACGTCATCGATGTTTGATCGACATTCCTCTCGCTGCAGAGTATGATGACACATCAGCGCTGCCGTCTGTCCAGACCTCAATGAAAGGTGGTAAGATTTTTTCATTTCCTCTCTTTAATTCGGCTTTTACTACCGAGTTGAACTTCAGTGACAGCTGGTACCCACGTGACCGCTGTTCGCTTCAAAAGATCCCGCTCTGCGCGCCTGTCAGTGACGCGGCGTCGTCAGTGACGTCATCGGTGCTGAATGTGGGACTTCTTAATGTTCGCTCCATTACTAATCAATCCTTTATTCTTAATGATCTTTTCACAAGAGTTAATTTGGATTTATTATGTCTTTCTGAGACTTGGCAGAGAGAGGAAGAGTTTATTCATCTGAACGAACTCTGTCCAGTAGGGAGCGCTGTCCCGGGGAAGCCTCGCCTCTCTGGTCGTGGAGGAGGTCTTGCTACTGTTTTTAGGGAGAGTTTTTCTTGCAAAGTGATTCAGACACAGGAATTAATTTCTTTTGAATCTCAGATGATCTTGGTTGGTTCTACAAGACCTTTCTATTGTGTGTCAATCTACCGTGCGCCTGGTCCTGCGGCGATGTTCTTGAAAGACTTTAGTGACTTCTTATCTTCCATTATTCAAATGGAATCTGTCCTTATTCTTGGAGACTTTAATCTTCATGTTGATGACGTCACATCTTGTTCTGCTAAAGAACTTTTAACTTTAACAGAAGCCTTTAATTTTGAGCAACATGTTTCTGAACCAACTCATCAAAAAGGCCACATTTTAGACTTAGTTTTTACTCTTGGCCTGGACATTTCTAATGTATCTGTACATGATGTCCATCTGAGTGATCATTCTCTTGTCTTGTTTAACCTGGACTTCATCCCTGAACCTAAGCCTTTGAAAGTTAGGTCTCAGCAGAAAAACTGTCTGCAGTATCGGCTGAGATGACACGCCTCTATGTTTGACCGTCTTTCCTTTGATGACTGCCCAGACGTGGACAGTTTGATTCGCTGTTTCACTGATCATTGTGTTGAAATACTGGATCAAGTGGCACCTGTTAAATCGAACTTGAAAATTCAGAAAAAACGGTGCCCTTGGACAAATGAAGATCTCCTGAGTCTGAAGAGACTTTGTCGAAAGACTGAGCGTCTCTGGAAGTCCACTAAACTTTAGGTGCATAGACTTCACCTCAGGGATCTGATGACTTCTTACAATGAGATGGTAGAAACTGCTAGATCTGATTACATCAGAAAACTGGTAGCAGCAAATAGGAAAAATCCCAAAGTTTTGTTTGACACGATTAATTCTCTTGTGTCTCCTGCTCCTCAAATCACACCTGTCTTCTGTGAAGCTGACAGCAATGCATTGTTGAGATTTTTCATTGACAAAATTAAATTGATCAAAGAGAAAATCTCTCCCCCTTTGTTTGGGACCCCTACTGTCTCTGAGCCCCTCTCCTCCTCTTGGTCCTCCTTCACTGCTGTATCTTTGGGTGATATTTCGGCACTAGTGAACAAGATGAAACCCTCCTCTTGCTCAGATGACGTCCTTCCTTGTAGGCTTTTTATCAAAGTATTTGATGTAATTGGCCCCTGGGTTACCAATATGGTGAACCTCTCCCTTTCCACAGGGGTTTTTCCCAATGCATTTAAACATGCAATTGTGGAGCCTCTGCTCAAAAAACCAGGCTTAGACCCAACTGACCTCAGTAATTTCAGGCCTATTTCTAAGCTCCCTTTCTTGTCCAAGATCTTGGAGAAGGTGGTGTCTGAGCAGCTGTCTTTGTTCCTGGATCAGAGCGACATCCATGAGAAGTTTCAGTCTGGCTTCCGTAAACATCACTCTACGGAGACAGCTTTATTGAAAGTGTCCAGTGACATCATGATGTCGGCTGACTCTGGTAAATTCACTGTTCTGGTTCTCTTGGATCTGTCCTCAGCCTTTGACACAGTTGATCACCAGATCCTGCTGAGAAGACTGAGGGATGAAGTGGGACTGTCTGGGTCTGTGTTAGAATGGTTCTCATCTTACCTTTCTGGGCGCAGTTTTAGTGTATCTGCCAATCAAATGAGGTCTGAATCGGCAGATCTGTTGTGTGGAGTCCCTCAAGGTTCTGTTCTGGGTCCTTTATTGTTTTTGCTGTACTTGATTCCCCTCGGTAAAATCATTCAGAGATTTCCAGATGTTTCTTATCACATTTTTGCTGATGACATCCAGCTCTACTGCTCTTTTGATCCAACTGAGCCCCAGAGGCTTAGTCAATTGTTTGCTAGAAATCAAACAATGGCTGAGTGAAAACACTTTACAGCTAAATGTGGACAAAACTGAAACTCTGGTGATTTTTTTTTTTTTTTTGATTTTTTTTTTAGAATCCCTTCTTAGTCCCGCGAGGGGAAATTCGGTAGTGCTTTTTTACAGCTATTCACTGCTCCTGATGATGAGGTTCCAGGGTTGAGTCAGTACTTGGGTGACTTAGGTCAGTCTGTCAAACTGAGCCTCAGAAACCTGGGGGTTGTATTTGATAAAGACATGTCTCTTGTTCGACATTGCAGAAAACTGACCAGAAACTGTTTCCTTCAACTGAGAAAAATCTCTAAACTTATGAAAATGTTGATCTGGAGCTTGTAATCCATGCGTTTGTTTCTTCTCGTCTGGACTATTGTAACAGTTTGTTTTCATGTCTTAACAAGAAGGAGCTGTCTCGTCTGCAGTTGATTCAAAACTCTGCAGCGAGAATTCTGACCCGCTCAAGTAGAAGAACTCACATCTCTCCGGTCCTTAAAACTCTTCACTGGCTTCCAGTTTCTTTCAGGATCAACTTTAAAATTCTGGTTCTTACTTTCAGAGCTATTCATGGTCAGGCTCCTCCTTACATCACTGATGTGATCCAGCCTTACACCCCAGCTCGGGCTCTGAGGTCTGTGGATCAGAATCTACTTATGGTTCCACGCACACGGCTCAGGACCAGAGGAGAGAAATCTTTTCAGACTGTTGCTCCTAAGTTTTGGAACAATCTTCCTCTCTCTTTGCGCTTGATGGAGTCTACTGACTCCTTTAAGAAACATCTTAAGACGTTTCTATTTGTTCAGGCTTTTCCTTGAATTTCTCGAACTCCTGTGTTGTTCTCAGTATTATCTTGATCGTTAAAGTATGTACTTTTTTTTGAGTATTGTTTTGATTGTTTAAGCGCTTTGTGACCCTGGTCTCGAAAAGCGCTATATAAATAAATATTACTTACTTACTAAAAATGCTTAGTAATAATCACATTTGGATCAAAGGGAAGCTGAAATGGTGAGGCATTTGTAACTGGTAATGTATAGAATTTCTGTTCTATTGTCTATACCTGCCTGAAATTAATTGTGTTAGTGGTATTGTTTGATGGTATTTTCTCTGAAAAAACATTAGTCCTTTGTGATTTATTTTTTATGTTTTTATCTTAAATGCAGTATGTGAATAAACTTCCCAAATTAAACTGTTATGGAGGGCAGAAAATAGTTGAGGACCCCTGCTTTAGATCACATGTGTCAAACTCATCGCCACAGGGCAAAATCCAGCAGTCAAATAATTGAATGTGCCCAACCGGACAGTTGTCTTAAAATCAAAGTAGATCAATAAAGTTTATTTATCTATCCATCTATAAATGATGATGTTGACCTATTGATTTTGATAATGTTTTCATTCTTTGAGGCTCAATTTATCGAAGACTTCTCGAGATTTTACACACTACATTTGTTGAATCGAAAAAATAAAATAAAATCACTTAAACACGACATATCGGTGCAAGTAAAGTTTGCTCCAAGATCTCAAGTAGAAACACATCAGTCGGAAGATATAAAAGAAAAATGATTATGACTAACCAGGACTCTGACATCAAAGCGCTGCTCCTGGGGAATGTAACGTGGGACTCTTAGGACACAATTCAGGGCCGTTACTATGAGATTCTCCTGCTCCCCCGTTTTTGTGCTCCCCCACTCTGCAGACAATAAAAAAACATTAAAATCCTCTACAACAGCCAATAATCAATGCAGATCACTGTCAATAATTATATAATACCATTGTCGTGTGTGAGATTGAGCAGCACTCCGATGATGGCCCTCATGCAGTCCTCCACTGCCTTTCCAACATTACTGAAGCTACAGTGGGGCAACAAAGCACCTGATGCTGTCAAGGAGCTGTTGTTTAAGGCCCTACTGTACCTCTGAATCATGTCCTCACAGTGCCACAAAGCTCTGAAATATGAGACAAAACAAATAGATTAGGAGAAGCTAAAAGTGGAAGCAAAAGAAAATCCTAGAGACAATCAAGTTATCTAATGTGTGAAACTGGCTGGTGATTTTAATTAAAGCAGTCCTAAAATATAATCAGGCACAATAGAAAACAAATCAAAAATAAAAATAAATAAAAAATTCACAGTGATTATGTTTTTGTGCTTTTCTTAATGAATAATTTGTGTCAACAATGTTTTGGGTTAATTAAAAATAAATAAATGAGATGATCCTAATGCAAGAGGCCTCTCTTTAGGATGAAGTGATAATTTAAGACAGAACATTAGACATTATTATTATTATTATGCAACATCCCAATATTAGGGATGCCACGATTAGTAGAAAAATCACAATGATGTCGACTATAAAAAGCTATGAATGAATCTAGTCGTGGCTTTCAGGGTCTGGCTTGATATCATCGTAAGTTCTATAAACATAAAACCTGTTGCAGCATGATGTTGATACATGGACACTTGCCAAATCTGATTGACTTTCTAACGAAGAGGGAGAGTCATAAGTAGTTACTCATTTGAATTGATCCAAAGTGAATAAAAATGATGATTTGAGACTTTTCACTGTTGTATTAGAGGTTCATAAACTTGATGCCACATTGTGAAAGTTTCAAATAACCAAACTTGAATCTCTTTATTCAATAGGGTAATCCTCCACAAGTTACAAGTTAACTGCTGGACCGTCGCTAGCCCAATGCTTTCCGTCTGTCCCGGTGGTACTTCACAATAAAATAATAATCAACACCACCACACTTGACAAATATCAGACTCGTGGTGATTGATCTGTAGTTTGTGTCCGTTATTAGATTAGGGACTTAAGTTTAGTCTCCGTTTTCATCTTCAGAACAAATTGACATTTCCACTTCATATTAATATACATTTTGTTACTGTAACTCAATTTCCCTTTTATCAATAAATGTTTATTTTACTATGAAAATAATTGTTATTTTTAGTTGGCACATAACCTTAAACACCTAAAAGCCAATACCTATTGATCAGAGAAGCTGCTTGATTGAGAGCAGAAATGTACGCGAAAACATTATTTTCCTAGTGTTCGAAATAAAAATTAGAATCTGTGACTAAATAATTGTTATAAACAAGACCGTTTGTAGTAAGATGTAAGATGAGAATCTTTAACGGAAGGGAATGTCTATGATAGATAGAACACCAGGTTACCATAATACTAAGACAGCTGTGCATCATGATGTCATGATGTCATGATGTCGATAACATCTCAATTGGAAACCTAAAAATACAGTCAAATACACATGAACTGATGAGAGTGCAGCTCAAATGCAGTTTTTTTTCCATTAACTAATTGTAAATTACCTGTTAATTAGAGTAAAAACCTTGAAAGTAGCATTTATTTTTTATTCACCTGGCAGAGGAGACAATGAGTTCAGAGTCTTTGTAAGCAATCAAGTATCCCTGGTTCTCTGGGTGCTGCACCGTCACCTGTTGGCAGACAAAGAATGAAACAAAATCAATGAGGGGAGAGATTACAGGAAGAGGGCTGCGAGGGAGTCAAGAAAGCCAAACCCCAAAAGAGCCCTTTAAAATGGATGATGTTTACAAGCTCAATGATAAATGATAGTGTGTAAAACAAAGGCTTTAGTTACAGGAGAATAATAAACATTAAACAAAGGTTATTGGGAGCCACTGTTGGTCAACGTCCAGGAGGGGAAAACAATGCTGGTATTTTAAAGACACTTACACTTTCAAGCACTCGGAGACATCTTTCTGCACCCCATAAAGATGCGACAAGATTCTCCTTGTCATCCTCTTGGCTAAGGTTCTGGACACACTCCTTGACTGCAGAAACAGAGGCAGACTTCCCATCATTAGTAACCAGATGGAGCAGTAAATGACACTGATGGTCATGCACACTTCACTTCTAATCTTTCTCTGCTCACCTTTGTCAACAATGTGGTCCAATCCACTGAGTAGCCGCAGCTCTTCTTTGAACCAATCACCTGCTCGTTTGGAAGTCAGGGAAAGTAAAGTTTCCATCGCAAGATGCCCTGTCTAACAATGACAAAACAAGTTTTAATGCAGTTTCCTAAAAAAAAAAAAAAAGTTTACAAACTTTCTACATTGTATTTAAAAAAACAAATATGCATTTTTCAACTATATACAGTGGTCCCTTATTTGTTGCAGGGTTATGTTTTGAAAACCCCTGTGATAAATGAAATCAGCTAAATAGTGACCATTTTGTATATAATTGTGGGTTCTTTTTAAAAGGAGGCAATGAGCCAATTCTCATCAATGTAGCGATCATTTTATTCACTCTTTAAATTAACATGAATTTCAAAACATTTATTTGAACTTGTAAACTCAAATATGAGTGTTTGTGTTTGAGATGCCAGAAGGAGACCTCCAGAGGGAATCAATAAAGTTCTCTATCTATATTTCTATCCAACTCTAATGCATTCCCAACCAGCCAACAAATCCCAGTTGTGGATGACATTTGACATAGAAACATATACTTTGAATTTTAATACAGTATTGTAGCGGCCAATCAGCAGTCACTAAATAGAGCAGTTTGTAGAAAAGCTTCATGGAAGTTCTCTTTGCTGTTGGCACCATAATAAAGATGGATTTGGTAATTAGTGTCCCCACCAAGTTATGTGGTTGTGTTAAAGTTTATCTGATGTTCGAATAAATCACGTTCGTAACGGAGTGAACAAAGACAAGGATCTTTGACATTTGACTTCAGCTACTTTAAATATATTTTAATATTTATCGTTATACTCACGCAAGTACTACATAAGCAAAATAGTGAAATAGTGGAAGGTAACCCTGATATGGGAGGGACTTTTGTGTATCATTATGGATTTATTCCAGGATTATGGGTAGGAACAACCACTCCAATATGATTAAACATGAAAGGAAAGCAGAATTGATCATGGACTGTCATTATGAGGAAAAACATGTGAATTGATAAAGTTGCCTTCACTTAAAAAAAATGGAGACAACCCACCGTGATGTTTTCCAAGTCAAGGTGCTTATTGTGCACAGTTTCACAGAGCTTTCTGATCTTCTCCTTGACCTTTGCCACCTCTTTTGCAGTTAGCTGATCCTGGTGGGCAGAATAGTCCTGGTCCAGCTCCAGGAGCTTGATCATTAGCTCCAGACAGGCTCTGTCCAGGTCCATGTTAAGACGATCTCGGCTCAGAATGTACATCAGTGCAGCTGTGCACAAAGCCAGGTTCTGAAAGACGAACAGATGTTTTCTCAGTAATAAGTGGGAGAAAAACTGTTGGTGTCAAAACTTCTCATATCAGAATCCAAAACTGCTTCTCAGCTATTTGTCAGTTCTTGGGTGACTTAGGCCAAACTGGGAAAACTGGGTGTTGTATTTGACAAAGACATGTCTCTAGTATGCAGAAAACTATAACTACTGTTTTGATTGTTAAAGCGCTTTGTGACCCTGGACTAGAAAGGCGCTTTAAAGGGGTCATCATAGCTCGGATGGTAGAGTGGTTGCTTGCGGAGAGGTTGTGGGTTCGATCCCAGCTCCAGACGAGTTTGTGGCGTTGTGTCGCTGAGCAAGACACTTTACCCTGAATGCTCCTCATGGCAGAGCTGGCGCCATGTGTTGCAGCCTAATCCATCTGTATGCGATTGTGTGTGTGAATGGGGGAATGCGTGAATGTCAAAGCGATTTGTGACCCTGGTCTAGAAAGGCGCTATACAAAAAGACATAATTTACAAATCACTATTACTTACATCTATACTCTTATAACCCAATTGAAATTGGCATATATTAGAAAATGCATGAAAAAGCTTTGTTTATTTTCTAAAATGACAATGCTGGAAAGAAAGCGAAGAACAAGCAACATATGAGAATGGACTAATGTAATTGAAAAAATTATGGAGAGAAATAAGGTTGAAATATAAAGAAAAATATCGAAACAAATAATGATGATTATAATGTGAAAACAGTCTGTATTAATACATATTTAAATTCAAAAATAAGAACCAACTTTAAGAGCTTCCTTTGTATTTCTATAAACAAGGGTCAGAACCACAACAGACTGAGTATTCTCCCCAGAAAAATGGAACGGGATGGCGCTTTTTCATTTTCCCCAACATTATTCTTACAGAAGAGACAGTCTGTTACAGTAGTGTAACTGAGTGTATTCGTTTGGGAAACAACGGGCCTGAACCAAGTTTGTTGGTCTTCTTTACTTTCATCATGTGGAACACACACACCAACAACAACAAACTCGATCTACTTCCTTTTCAACCCCTTCAAAATAAAACAACGGAAGCAAATATGAACACAGGCGAGTGCCTAGAAGTCCATAACAGTGGCATATATGCGGCATTCAGAATTACAAACACAGACATTCGGATTCACACGGGATTAATATTATCACCCGACATCTGCATTTGACGAATTACAGTAGGTAATTTGCGGCGGAATTATTACATTTAAAATCACAGACATGGCACATTCACACGGGATTATTACAAATTACCAGAGGTCGCCAGGTAATACTTATACTATACTATACTAATCCAGTGCGAATCGGACAAAGTAAAATCTTCAACTTCAATCTTTCATTCCAACTTCAAAATAAAATGTATTATGCTCAAGCTAAAGAATTGCACAAATTGCACAGTTTATGCCGCGGCTTGGATCGACAGTGTCGGTGGCGGGCTGCCTGCCTCTGCCCGGGCATGTCATTAGCGTTGCACCCCTCCCCAGGCTCTTAAAGAATGACGAGATTGTCCTCTGATTTAAAGGTTTTGAGTGCTTTCGTTTTGGCATGACTCGCAGTGTAAACAATGTATTTTGAATTTGTTCATGTGAAAATGGGGACATTTAAGGCCAGCCTGACGTAGTTAAATCAACCAATGCGATTCAAGTCCCGCACCTTGAATTCATTGCGAGATTCCACAACATGGTGCCCGACTGAAAGATCGCGCGGCTTAAGAAACCTGGGAATATCGATAAATTTGACCGAAGAGCCCTGAAAAAAGGGGTTTAAAGACCCTATATCTGAAAATTAACAGGACGGCACTGGGATAAGGACAGGATGGTGCTGCGCCACCCTTAAGAGAGAACACTAGAGACCTCATTAAAAATGCATTTGAGAAGCAAAGAGACACATTTAAAAATGTGTACTATAAAAATGATGTTGCAAAGAGCCAAAGATTAAAACAGAAATAAATTAAAAAACAAAAACTTACTGGGTGTTGGTGAGCATCACTGAGTATCTTGAAGACCTGTGCCACTTTCCCTCGAGCCCTCAGGTGCATCCTGAAGCCCGGCATTGCACACCGTGTTGCAAGGCTTATTATACTTAAGAGGAAAGAAAAACACTTGAAGTTATTTTTGATGTATGGAATTATGTTAACAGTATTCAATAGGAGCAAATGTTAACCACCTGGCACTTTAAATGTAATGATGTAATTGGCACTAAAACAAACCAGCTCAATAGTAAAAGACAAACCTATGCTCATACCAGCTCAGCATTTCCTCCCAACAAAGCATCATCAAGTGGACTTACCTAAGGCATCTTGTATTGAGAGGCTGACTGCTCTTCAGACCTGTCTGCAGGTACTCAAAGTCGTCCGTGAACTCTTGATTCTCTCCAAACTCCACAACATCATTGAAGTGCTTCACGTGCTGCACTACTGTATACAACTGGCAGACAGAGAATTGGGGTTAATTGGGAATCAAGACATCTGTCCAGAGACGCAATCAACACTCACATAAACAGAAATACAGATATGCTCATTGTTATATTCCCTTAACTGGTTCCATTAGTGTCCCATTGCCGACTTGCCATTACCCTGAAATCAATAACGGCTTAGCATGTAAAGCCAGCATCTGCAGTTGACTCTTGTGAGTTAGCAAAAACAAGCCTGCTGTGTGTGTGCACTCAACATGCCACAGGGGGGAACCCGTTAACAGTATGCAGAGCCAAATTCCCAGGGATCAGTGGTACACAGCATGATCTGAGGTCCATGTACAAATAAATGAGGCTGAGAAGAGAGCTTAACATCATCGGTTGCACCCAAATCCTTTGTGTTTAACAGATAAAGTTAAGCTTGTAATGAATAAAGTCTTGAAAATGAGTTGGACCAAGAAACAGTTGAGGGATTAACACATGTAGAAATGCGACCATAAAGAGTAAAAATGGACCCCTTCTCTTTTCTTGTTGCCTAGCAGCAGGGACTCACTGCAGATCCGAGAACAAAGCATGTAATGAAAACAAACTCACCTCCTTGTGCTCTTTCCTGCATTTGAGCGCCGTGACAATATCCTGGTTCAGCCGCGTTGGAATGGTTTCTGACTTAATAACTTTGGGTGGAGGTGGCGGGGCTTTAAACAAGCCATCATCTTTATGGGAGTTGCTGTCCTTGTTGGAGCTGGATAGAATGGCCTGAGGAAGAACACACACAGGAGGGTGACTCACATCAAGTTGAGCAATAAAATTTGTTAAATGGCATGCCAGCGGAATTTACCACAGCTAAATACACAGTATAAGACAGAAGTCTTTAGGAAGTGCTTTAAACAGGTGTTGTGTGAGGTAATGTAACTTTTAAGAACTCTGACTTCCAGTGTTGAGCAAAACATATTGAGAAACTAGGAAGCACTTTCACTTCCATTGAATTTGGAGCAAAGGACACATTTGATCATCAAGTTGAACGTCTAATTAATTAACACAAAACAGAAATTGAAAAATTATTACGCAGCTCTTAAAAACGAACACGTTAATGCAAGTTAATGAGAACTTACTGGGGCCGTTTGAGATCGAGACAATGGTGGTGTAGGAATCTCCTCAGACTCAGGCTGGTTCCAGTGACGAGCATTATACACCGCTTTAGCAGGGGACTGAAAAGGAAACAAAAATTATAGGTAGATTATTAAACCACAGAGCAAGACCACGTTGTCCTTACAACAGACTCTCACAAAATTATGAAAAGGAAGAAAACCTTCCATGAAGTGAGTTCAGGGTCTTTATATCAAATTTCTAGACGCCGTCCTTGTATGTCGGGTGATAATTGTACTTAATACATGTTTTTTTGCATATTCAGAGGAACATGGAGTTCTGCCATCAGCCCAATTTACCAGATTCTTATTTATAGAATTTAACTGGGTGGACATACAAACACTTGCATTGTCATTTGATTCAAAGAATTTGATATAAAAATGTAAGAAGAAACCTATACGTATAAAAACTAGTTGTTTTTTTTCAGGGCCGATACCGATTATTAGTAGTCATGGAGGCCGATAACCAATATTTGGAGCCGATATTCATTTGCAGTAAAAGTTAATATATTGGAATCAATTTTTTGAGTAATACAAACGCCAACACTTAACTTTGTTTAAATGGCATTAAGCATATTTTTATTAAACATCATAGAAAATGAACATCATTTATTTTAAAATAACAATAAGTACTGTTTTCCCAGCATCAGCAACATCTCAAATTACTTTCTCGCTAGATTTCTCGAATTTTAAACCCTCTTAGCAACTCCATTTCTAAAAAATGACCAACAACAAAGTTAGCAACCTTTTCAGATCATCAGGGGAAAGGCCAGAAATATATTATATTGTAACCCACATGCGGCTTAGAGTTACCCCAATCCATGGCTAATCTGCCGCGCTGGGGTCTGCCCTCTCAAGTGGCTAAACAGACAGTATTCCAGGGTGAGGCCCTTTACCGTTTTTACTTTATTTTATTTGTCTGTTTAGTGAGTTTGTGATTATTTGGTAAAGATTTTTCTATCAACCATTTTGTATATATGGTTTAAAATAAGCTCCAGTCACCAGTGAGTCCAGCTTCATGCCAACCACAGAGCCTCCTGATCAACCTGTTGACACTCCTCTTGGACACATTCCCAATTAAGTAGGCGGGCCGATCATCACTCAAAAGCAGTGATTGGTTACAGCGATGTCATCGGCTCAACTACTAGTGCCTTGACAAGCATCATACTTTTAATTGGCTTTACCACTTACTTTGGATAATCCTGGGAAGATCGAGCTTGTTCATACTATTGCTAATGATCTATGATCAGCGCTGATATAGATGTGGAATTAGATTAGATCACAGTACAGCAAATATTGTGGGTCCAGAGGCGAGGACATAATCTATAAGCGACATGAGCTGGTGATTTTAACGGATAAACCGCCAACCATAAATCAAAGGTGTTCAACCGTCTTAAGTAGGAGATCCACAGACTACTTCATGAGGCCCCTGGTTGTTAAATCAGTCTCATGCACGTGAACATTGGCAACTTATTAAGTTGGTTTGCTAAGATTTCAGAAAAGATTCTTCCACTCTTGTGCAGTGTTGATGCTAGACTAGTTGCTGGTCTAGAATGTTGAATGGTGACATTAGAGCATAGAGACATCTGAGCAGCACAGAACATATCTTGCAAATCATATTGTGAGAATTATTATATAAAGTTGAAACAATGTCGCTGCATTTTGCTTGTGACGTTAATCAGGGTGAACACAAGAATGAAAAAGAAAAAGAACAAATAACCCAGAGGCAGTATAAAGACGACAAAGGCAGACATTTTAAATCAGCACATATTTAAATTGGGCAAGAAACACAATTCAGGCAGAAATGTATTGGACTAATGGCAAAGAGAATTAAAGAGATGTAGAACACAGAGTATATGGTTGACATTGACACACCCAAGTTTAGCAAAAGACACCTTATTATATATTGAACAACAACCACATCTCACCTTTTTAGGTCCACTGAAGATCTTTTTGAATGCAATAGCACTTTCCTTGGACTTTTCGCCTTGTTTTCCTGTGCGTCCTTTTTGTCCCTCATTGCCTCCGAGACTCGAGTCATCAGCGAAGTCAAAATTATCTGCAGATAAATAATAAAAACCACCATTTACTGTATTTTCCGCACTATTAGGCGCACCTTCAATGAATCGCCTTTTTTAACCGTTTTAATAAATATGGCGCAACGGATTATAAAGCGCATAGAATAAAATATACAGTCAAACATTTGACTGGGGTTGCGCTATGCATCCACTAGATGAAGCTGTGCTAAAAGGAATGTCATCCAAACAGTCAGATAAAGTCAAACTTTTTTAAGCGTTCTGACAACTCCGTTCACTCCCATAGTAATGATGTTCAAATTATGTTTAAAAGGCTTCAAGAAGCAGCGTGTGAGACTTGTGTTGTGAGCAGACAAATGTTGAGTGAGCAGCAAAGAAGTTGAGCGCGTGTATGACAGCTAGAGCACGCGTGTATGACATGTTGAACGCACATGTAATACTGGTTGAGCGCGCAGCAGAATGATTATGAGTGTACAACAACCAAGACACACTCGCTCAAACCGGTGGCAGTAATATCACTCCATAGCTGTCCGCCATGATATGACGTGCGTCGTAAATCCCACCCTGTGATGACACAATGATGTAATCCCGCCCATGGCACAGAGTCATTAAAGTGTTTGTAAACAAGTCACCCACCTATGTTATGTAAGGCGCTCCGGCTTATATGGCGCACCGTCATTCTTTGAGAAAATTAAAGGCTTTTAAGTGCGCCTTATATTACGGAAAATACGGTAGGTTGTTTTAAGTTCATAATGCAAACAGACACAGACATACCTGTATTGCTACTGGCCTGACTGTCCTGGGAGTCGCTGGTATGAGGGCTGTCCACACTGGCACTAAGAGCAGCCAACAGGGCTGCAGATTTCTTCACTTTCTTCTCTTTAGTACGAACACTCTCATCATCGCTGTCACTCTCGCTCAGGTCATCGAAGCCAAAGTATTTGATCTTGTAACTCGTCTTCCCAGTCCCTCCCATCTCAGAACTTTCCTGTTCCTCAAGGTCTTTGTCCTCAAATCCGAAGAACTCAAGCTTGGACTCAGTCTTAGTTTTCTTGGGCTTTGCCTGCACGGGCCTGTATCTGAGAGAACATGAAGAACCAGGATCGTAACAATCTTTTAAACATCACTCTGCTACAATCTTTTCTTTTTAGGCTTCTGTCGGTGGCCATGATGCGAATAATCTACTATCATGAACAGGGGAAACATTTTTTCAATGTTTTCTAATAATAGCTAAGCGTTTATAACATGTTAAACTTATTAAGATTATTTGATCAGACTTTTTTATTTCGCTGTTTGAAATGTATGGCTTCCGGCTATTGTAAATTTGAACTTATATTTAATTGAATAAATCATAGTTTTATTGCATAATAAAATACAGAAAAGGAACACATCAAGAACATAACACATCGGAATTTTCACTATTAATTACTAATTATCACTATAGTTAAAGATAAAATGTGTTGTGATAAAATGTTGATGATATGTCAGAATTGAATTGTATGAAGTGGCAGCTTTGTTTCTCACCTTTATCATCCAGCTCTGAGGCTTGTTAACTTTTTAGAGTTTTCCTATGTTAACCCAATTACAATCAAGAAACAACTAAATGTACCCTTGGTGCAAGGCAAAGACGTACCTGTTGACTTTTTGCGGCAGGGCATCAGACTTCTTCTTCATCTGTCCAGCCTCGCCAAGATCGGCCTGAGTAGCCGGGGTCACAAGTTCTTCCACACTCCGCTCTATTGAGTCTTGGATTGTGACATTGCACACCGACACACAGGAGGGGTGCAAAACCGTGTAGTCCCGTACCCTTCCTCCACCCCTGCCACTCGGCTTTGCTGTCGTTTTAATGGTTGGAGCAGAATTACTCGCATTGGTGGGGATGGCAATGTTGGGTTTAGCCTGGGCCGGCGCCGTCACAGCAGGTTTGATTTCGTCGCTGATGGTTTCAGCAGATTCATGGGATTCTTTGTTAGGCCGACCAGGCCGCTGGTATTTCTTGCAGTTGGAGGCCCTCAGAGTGAACGGGGAAGGGGGTATATTATCAACTGGCTCTGGTGGAGGTTCCGTTTGAGTTTCTAGTTCAGAAGTTTGACTTCCTTCTGATGACCCTGCAGCAAAAGAGGTCTGAAAGTCTCTACTACCACCTGGTGCATCAGCAAACTGTTCAGAGGTCTCCGTCGTAGAAGTGAAGACAAACTTCTGTGTTCCTGAGATTTGCTCATTAGAGGGTACTGCGTTTAAAAGAGCCGACGCGTACACAGACTTCTTTTTGCTGTCTGGTGTATTTTTTAACCAGGGATTATTATTTTTAGCAACTCCACCTGCAGGTTGTAATTGGCCTGAAACAACAGTTAAAAATAAGCTTTTAAACCTGTAAAAATAAACCATAGATGAACCAAAAAAAACAAACACTTTGTATGAATTCTTTTCACAAGAAATTAATTAAAAAAATAATATTTTAACAAAACAAGTAAAGAAGACTACTCAAATATTTATACTCTCAACAATTAAACACAACTCACACAAACCTTTTCATTACTTACTTGTGGGGGTGGTAGTTTGCATTCTCTGTGCAGGAGCAGAGACAGCAACAGCACCAACGACCTGCACTGCCGCCATACTGGACCCATTTCCTTCACCAACCTTGAGTTTGGGCTCATTCTGAGTCGTCACAGTTTTGGAATCCTCGTCACTGTCGAACCCAAAAGGATCGTCGTCGCTACCACTGTCCTCGAGTCTTGGTCTTTTCGACAGGTCAGCAATTTCAGAGTTTGAGGATGGCCTTTTGGGGCCCAGCTTAGCCTTGTAGGTGGTCTCTCCCCATTTTGTGGTTAGAGAGGGCTTTTTGCTGGAAAAAACCTCTTCAAATTTTGAATTAGCTTCACCGCCCTTGCGGTTGTAGGTTTTCCCAAATCTGGATGTCATGTTGTTTTCTGTACGTTACATATTCCCTGTGAAAAGCAGAAATAAGAATGAATTAAGTCGATAAACTGATGTAAGTAAGTACTTTGTATTTACATAGCGCTTTTCCAGACCAGGGTCACAAAGTGCTTAAACAATCCAAACAATATTTAATCATACAATGCTCATTATCCTAAATTTAGAGATGTTTCTCAGTTGAAGGAAACAGTTTCTGGTCAGTTTTCTGCAGAGTTGAACTAGAAACGTCAATTTCTATTAAATAGCTACTTTGCTTGCGTTTATTATTTTTTTTGAAAGCACGTTTTTAAAAAGTATTTTTTTAATTTTTGCTTTTTTAACATCTGCTTTGAATACTTTAAGCTGTATCACAACTGAGAAATTGAAGGGGACAACATATATTCTACACTTATCTTGGTCAGCTTAAATTAGAAAACATCGTCCGTAGCAGCTTGATATAGGTTTAAAAACCTTATTTGGATTGTTAACATTCATAAACAAGAAAAAATAATAGATTTACACCTCTATGACACAGCACTCAAGCATTAAAGCAATCTAATTTCCTGAATACCTTAATTCATCTTAATAATGTTGTGGTGTTGGGTATCTGATTGAAAAATGTAGTTTAATATACAGTGTCTTTACTGTATTTTTTAACAACCATGACACAGTTGGCCCTTAACTTTACAGATATGATTTCCAGGATAATTCAAGACTTGGACAAACAACCTGAACAAACACCAGAAAATCAAACAATGAAGCAGGTACTAGGGGCTTCAGTATGTAAGTGGGGTAAGACATTTTATGCGACAGCAATAAACATTTGACTGACCTGTGAATTGCTGGTTTTAGACTTAACTAAGTTTGTTTTGAGCAACTGTTTATAGACATTTTGTTAGTTCTGACTGAATATCAAAACGTTTATTATATTATATACCTGTCGATCTATCAGAGTGGCATATACCAAGTGTAGAATATGAGAAAGTTAGCTTGTCTTTTTAATGGTACTAAAAAGGAGTTTATTTGCAAGAATCTGTTGATACGATATACATCACCATACAAGGTCAACATTAGATATATAGAGCTGCAATACAATACTGTAGGAACAATGATATATTTGCAGTACTGTCCGGGTGCTTGAATCTGGTGATACAGAATCTAGGCAAGACCCATGCAATAAGTCGTTACTGCTTGAATTTGTTCTGAAACCAAACAATGTCCAAACATCAGCATTAAAAGCTGGTGGAGTCCACTTAACTATAGTTCTCGATCATAGACGGCAGGATTACATTCCTTTCCGGGGGAAGTAATGATTAGGCGAACACATGTTTGATTACAACACACAAAAACAGTAATTATTTTAATGTTATTTTTAAATGAAGAAAAAATATATATACTCACTTAGCTGAAACGTAAATAACTACAATAAAAACAGAACGGGATTTATACGCGAAATTAAAAATACAACTTATTTTATATCTAAGCAATGATCTTGAATATCGCTATATCGTGAAAAATATCCCACTGTATCGATAGAACTCTCACACCTCTATATGCTACCCCTAACACCAAAACAGTTAAGATGTTGATAAAACTGTGTTAATCGGTTCATTTTATGAAGCTTGGCTGTAAAAGGTAGGATATTAAGTTGATAGACAAGTAAACGTATTTTCATTTTGATCTGTTCCAAGTTGTAAAGTTCTTTTAAACTTAGCTATTAGCCAATAGCTACCACGATGCTACACTGTACACACACCGATGACAGTTCATGCATGGTTGCACGGAACATCAGCATTCTATTAAATAACTTAATCTGTGCATCGAATGACGCAAATACAGACGACAATACCATGAATAAGAAGACATTGTTACCTTTGAATCCTGGCGAGTAGCTCACCGAGCGCCTGCTTGTTAGCCAGCCGGCTAGGCCTGAACTAGCCCGCTCTGCGATCAAGCGGGTAAAAGTCCGCGCAGAATCAACAATATAAAGACATGTATACAAAAATGTATTTTTAATAAAATAACCCTCTCTGTAGCAGTGCTCGTATAGACTCAAAACACACCAGGGACATTTAAACTGATCTTATAATCCGGATTTTTTGCAGATTGTAGTGCAACTGTCGGCCATTAAAATCTCCCTCCCTCCGCGCTGTTTGGTAAGAGCCTCAGTAAAGCGCCGCACGTATGAAAGGAACCAATCAGAAGCCGGGAGACTTCTATGGGAGATTGAATAAACTATCACACGATTGGCTCAAAACTGAAACTATGTAAATAATAATACTGGTATAATTCAATACCTTTATAGAGAGGGTTACATAAATGAATTGTTAAAATACACCCCACTTAACGTCACTTACCTATAGGGTCTGCTATGAGAATAATACAAAAAACTCACAATTCCTAATACAAATAGACAAATTATTAAAAAATTGTAAATTCTTTTCACCCTTCCAAAACTATATCAAATATATTTTAATATAAATCTTACTTGTTACTCCATTTATTTGTATTGTGTAAATGTAATTTTGTTTATTTTTTCAGAACTTTTGAGCTGTCAAGCTTCTTCAAAAGTTGTACACATTAAACCATGAACATTTCTTTGTTCTATATACATCAAACTGTAGAAATATTAGCTACAATCAAACATCTTCAAATGTAACATACTGTGTTCCGTGTTCAAACATTGTTCGCAATGTATATAAAGTTCAAATTTTATGTAGCCATCGAATGCCTGCAGGCGTTCAGGCGTCCAGTCTACCTCATCACTTGCCTTCTTTAACCTCAGGGACCCATAAAGTGGTTGTAGGAGGCTGGCTGCATGAGGCAGGAACCGGTTATTAAAATTCAAACGGCCCAAAAACTCCTGCAAAGATTTGATGAAGACTGGCCGGGGAAAATCTGCCACAGGCCGGACTTTCGACGGCAAAGGAACGGCACCATAAGATGAAATGCGATGGCCCAGGAAATCGATCACAGTCCGCGTTCATCGAGACACTGAAAAACTGTCCTTAGGTGCAACAGATGCTCCTCTATCGACTTGCTGGCAACCAAAATGTCATCAAGGTAGACAAATACAAATCTCAGGTCACGTTACACGGAATCCATCAACCTTTGGAAGGTCTGAGCCGCACACTTCAGGCCAAAAGGCATGCGCAGGAACTCAAAAAGCCAAAAAGGTTTGATCACCTCGCTCTAGGGAACGTCATCGGATCGCTACAGAACCTAATGATAACCATGTACCACATCCACCCTGGAGAAAACTGTCGTACATGCTAAATGAAAAATCCTGGATATGCGGAATGGGATAACGGTTGTGCAGTCACGTTAGTCTCCAAAAGTCACCACAAGGACGCCAAGACCCATCTGATTTAGGCACCAAGTGAAGCGGCGAGGACCAGGAACTGTTTGAACGCCTCACTATCCCAAACGCTTTTCTTTAGCAGTAGCTAACTTTGCTGAGTCAAGGCGGGATTCTGTATCACCAATATGGCTGCGTCAACATTTATAATCTTCAGTGGGTGACTACACATCATCCTTTGGGTGAGAGACCCCTTTCCATGTACCCGCTATAACAAACCAATAAAGTGTAATGCAGTGATAATATGTATTAAACAAGTTAAATGTGTTTTGTTTCTCATGATATATATTAAAAGAAACGTTTATAAAGAAAACATTTTTATGAACAAAAGTCTGTTTGATCAAATCTTTTCACTTAGCCACTCCAATTTCCAGATTTGTAGCAATAAAGCAGATAAAGTCCTAGTGAAGATGAAATGTCAGAGCACCTTTATATCCATCGATCCATCTATCCATCCATCCATCCATCTATCCTTCTATCAAATCCTTTCATCCACTTCAAATTGACTAAAACCTATTGAGGACTTAAACACAGGAACACCTAAATAATACTCAAGTAAAATGTTAAAGATAACGACGAATAAATCGTTAATTTTTTATTTTATTTTTTGTCTCCGTTTTATGGATTTTTTTTGTTGCAATGATCACTTTGTCCCGTTAGATGGCAGTACCACAATCCATTTGTCTAAGCGACTCTTCGTTTTGCAATTAAAAATATATATATATATTATCAGAGCAACGAGTTTCAGCAGTAGATATTTTTAATTTATGAAGCAAAATCCAAATATCTTTTTTAACAAAGAAAGATCGATAAAAAAGTTCATGTTAGAAAAAAGAAGTTTTACTAATTAATTATAATAGTAAGCAATTATACTAGTGTTATATCATTAATAGTACAGTTAATGAAAAAGATCAAATTGATTAAATGTGGCACCTTAATCTTTCAAAATATCTTTGTTTAATACTGTTCTTACTGTGAAGTATTACGAAATCTACAAGAGTCATGTTGCAGTAAATCAAATACAATTTTGCATGTTCCCACCAGTGAAATTCTGTGGAGCTTTATGTTTGCCTCTAGTTTATTGTGCGGATGTTGGGGTGATTTCTTTGTAAATAAATGTGGTGAGAAGAAGAATGCAGAATAACAGTCGGTGCCATGGAAAACATCTGAACCCTCTTCATCTCTGACGGCTCACTCCTCTTGGCCCTCTCATTCCCCCCTCAAGCCCCCTCTGCCCAACAATTCCACCACAACACAATCAAGTCCTTATGAAAGCAATACATTTAAGTCAAACCAGGCCTGGATTGTGTTGAAAGTGTGTTTAGAGGCATGTGCCTGTATAAGAGAATGCACAAGAAAAGATAGAAAAAAGTGTTTCTTAAGACTTTGTGTGTTTTGTTGTGGGTAACATCATGGAACCAGAAATAAAAATAGTGTCTATTCCACAGCAGAGAGGGACTCCCTGATATGAACATATATATTGGCTAAATATACAATTACTATTTTGGACACAAGTTATAACATATATAATATAAAATCAAATCTATAAAAACCAAGTTATGTTTGGTTTTCATAAGATTCCTGTATCAGCAGAGGTCAACCAGCTTTTTCAACCGCGGACTGGTTTACTGTCAGCATTAATAAAAAAAGACAAATAAAGATTAAAAATACATTTCAACATGACATTGAATCAGCAAGAGCTCCAGACCGGTTTCTCTGTCATAATATGGTCCCAAAAAGAGTTTGTCTTTCACTCATTTTCACTAGTTTAAAGATTTCCTTTTTTTAAGCTTGACCAAAAGGGGCACATTGGTGTGCAAAGAGTCACATACAATACCATATTGTTTTCTGACTTTGAGGCTCACTTACTGTTATATCCTTTTTTAAGACTCTATAGTTTTACTTCATGAGGCTCTGTAGTATTACTTAGTGAGAATCTGTAGCATTACTCAGCGAGGTTCTGTAGAAATGCTCCGCAAGGCCCAACGAGTATAACTTCATGAGGCTCTGTAGTATTACTCAGCGAGGCTCTTTAGTATTACTCAGCGAGGCTCTTTAGTATTACTATAACTTTGCGAGGCTCTATATTATTACTAAGCAAGGCTCCCAAATATACTGTGTGGTACATGGTGGTTGTGGATCACTGCTTTACAGTACAATCCCTAAAAAATAGTCTTAAAACCAGTTAGAATTTTCATTTATTTCTTCTTATAATCACTAAAAAACATTCTACAGTACTTGTGAAAGGTCAGTTAAAAAAGAGTGGAATTGTCCTGCAGGACCTGAAAGTCCAAAACAAAAACACAAAAGATTGATTAAAAAACCTTTAGTTTCATAACAACGAAGGCTAAACGAGAAATTTAAAAAAAGCTGATGCTGTGATCAGAGCGTCCATGTTTTTCCAGTTTTTCCTGCAGTCCACAAACTCCACTCTCAGGTCCTCTGGTTGAAGTTCAAACTAAATGAGGTCTCTCAGGGTTAGGGGTCAATCTCCATGGGGACAACAGTGACAATGACGTCTTCGTTTCCGCGCCGCACAATGAATTGTAGGCTGCCTCTGGTTTTGATGGCAGCAGTGACGTCGGTCGCCGAAGAGATTCTCTGACCGTTTATGGAGATGATGACGTCGTGCTCTTTGACTCCAGCGCTGAGGAGAGAAGAGTTGAGCCAAACATCACCCACCGCATGATCAAAATCAAGATGGGAAACCAAATCTGTTTTTATTTCTAGATCAAGATTTAAAAAATATAAATTTATAGTGAATTTTGTTTTTAGGTTAAATGTCATTAATGCCTTGCCTTCACCCACTTCAGGACAATTGCCTGCCACCTCTATCTGCACTCGAGTCCGGCCCCCCACCACATGCACTGCTACTGCTGCACATCCTGCGTGACTTGGATCTTTCACCACATCAAGAAACACAACCCCTTAATAAAAACACTTTTGTTATTCAATAAAGCTTTGGTCTGCAACTGAGTCCTCTGTCTCACCACTGTCACACTTGCCGTTATTCTTCTAAAGCCAGAATAAATAGTGTCAAATCTCTGAGAGTGCAGCACACGAATCACAGAAAAAAAACACATTTGTTTCCCTGTAACTGCAACATTTTTTTTAAAACATAAGAGGCCCATCGTTTAAATAAGACCAATTAAAATATCTTCCGACTGAACTTATCACGGTGGCAGTAAAGTAAAACAGAAAACAGAAGATCTTCAACTGTCGTAGATCACATTAATATCTCCTTCCACGGCTGTGTCCAGTGACTTACTGCAACTTTTATCACCAAATAATTATACAAATTCTGAGGAGGAATGCTGGGGAGAAAAAGTCTTTCATTCAGCTCCAGAGACACATGTGGCTCATTCACCTTCTTGATGAGGCCCCGGAGAGGAAACATTGTGAGGAAAATTATACTATGAGAACAAATAATAAGGAATTATATTAATTTACATTTTTGACTGAGAAGCTCTTTGTTAGCATAATAACTTATTTCTTCTCTTCTTTATAGATATTGTTGCCTCTCACTTTTCTCTTGACGGCCCCTAAAACAGTCACAGGAAACACACACGGGAAATGTCAATGAAGGCCCCTGGTTTAGACCTACATTAAATTCCAGACACGATGATGACGATACGTGGCTCAGAAATAATATTTTAACATTTTATCTGCTTTAATGGATAGAAGAACAAAATTATTTATTTATTATTAAACCCGAAAAAGACAGACATGAGCTATTAAAATGATAGTTCACCCAAAATTCAAACTAATTTTCTACTCACCCTCATTCTGAATAAGGGTTAGGATTATTTTCAGAGTTAGATAGTTATAGTAAGTCAGTTAGTTATAGACAAATAAGTATGATCATTTTAATGTAGCGACTGGAGCTCTGAATTTCGTTTTTTTTTCTATAACACTAAAAAGAACAGATTACTCTAAGAAGAATTCCAACCCTTAGTCGACATAAGGGTGAGTAGAAAATGAGTGAAGTTTGAATCATGGGTCTCTTAAAAGAGTTGACTCAGAACACAGCCACATAAGCTGCTAGCCTGCTCCTCAGTAAATAAAGGGTTCTCTGCCGCAAACACAAACAGATGAAAGGAGGCAAAATAACACGGCGCGGGAATATAAAAGGCGCCGCAGTGACAGGAAGCGAGCGTAAACACTGACGGGGCCCGGCGTGGGAGCAGGCGAGTAAGCAGGAAAACCACAGAGCGTAACTCCCAACATGAGGTTTGGAGGGAAATTGCTGAGCTAAGCTTCTCCCCACTCTTGGGCGGGGACATAGTAGGTGAAGCCCTCTGGGATCATTGAAGTGAGAGTGAATGAAGGAAGCTGTGAGAGAGCAGCAGATACAGTATATGAAGCTGCTGCAGCTGCAGTTACAAGACTCGGTAGAATCAGCCGGAGAACAAGAGAATTATGTCACTTAAATGTGGATCTTACACTGCAGCTGGAGTCTTTGCTATAACCTCTATCACGTACGCTCCAGAGGTGACGTCAGGGAAGTCAAGCAGTCGACTTTTCAGGTCTTTGGCGAGTCTGGAGGCGGAGAAGATGATAGATAGTGATTCTATATAAATATATCAGTGTCCTCAGATTATTGAATACATTTAATATTTTATAACTTATTTTATAAATAGAAACTTATTTTTATTGAATTTTTTATTTTTTATTTTTTTTAGGTTTAATTATCTTTTTTAATAATTGAATAAAACAATTGATGTCATAAATTATTTGATTTTTATTTACCAGTATTATTTTTATTTTTAAAAATCGAATATCTTCAAGTTCATTTTTTTACACAGAGTTAGATATTCTAATTTCAATAATTCAAGAATACATTTTCTAAATTGAATATTATTTTAATTCATAGTTTGTTAAATTCAATATAATAGTATAATAGTGACACCAAACAATACTAAAAGAGAACCGAGATACTCGATCTAACATTAAGGTCAATCATGCGATACTCATACAGTCACATTGCATCATCAAGTAGCTCTGTACTCTTTTGGTATTGTTTGGAATTATTGGAATTAGAATATTAAACTCAGTGTGAACAAAAATATGCATTCATTTTGAAAATGTTCTTCATTTAATTGTTCAAAATATGAACCATTGAATATTTAAATTATGGAATTAAACTATTGCAAAAACAATGAAATGCTTAAGAAAATCACAATTTCAATAAAAAAAAAGTTGACATTTGAAAAACATTCATTATTCTGATTACACTGATAAAGTAACATATGATTGACCTCCTTGAGAAATGTTAAGCTACAAAAGGCTGAATCAGGAAGACATAAATAAACGTTGAATTACATCTTTAATTTCAAACTCTAATTAAGCAAACCTATCTAGTTTGTGGGAGGAAACCTGAGTGCCTCAAGAACACCCAGGATGATGATGTAAGCCACTGAATTCAGTGTCTTTTTACTGACAGCAGACAAGAGATGAAATGTTCTCATTTAAGTGTAACTTACGCAGGAGTGAGAGTCATCATCCTCACCCCAATGTACTTCTTTTTAGTCGTCGTCGTACCTGAACAAACAGAAAACCAATAATGAAATGGTCAACGTAAAGTCTACATATTATGTACATTACATTACAATACATTAGTAGCAATGACTTCAACCAGACAGCAGGTGGTAGTTGTTTTACAGAACTGTCTCGCACAACACACAGTAGGAGAAGAAGAGTTGCTTTGACAGTGACAACATTTACTTATCTCTTCCTTGTCCCTTCATCGATGTTTCAATATCACCTGCTCATCCATTTCTTTGTTTATTTGTTTTGTTTGGCTAATTATTAAATGCTATTAAATTAAATATGACCTGTGATAAGTAATTGAATAAAGGCGATGTGGAAATTTAAATGTGTAATCCAAAAGGAATGAGTTACTATTTGAAACAATAACAAACAGGAACAGTTGTACAGCATATTACAAGATTAAGGATTACACGTCTTAAAAACACTCATCGTTTTCATTTTCCGTCCCAAATGCAAAATATTTTATTTTGGGTAAAATTATGCTATTTATGTATTCAAATATTTAAAATGTATATTTCCTGAATTCTATAACAGTAAAACGCTGCAATCAATATACAAAGGAATGAAATATTCTAAATATAAACATTAGAAAATAGGTCAATACACTTTAAAAGAAAGTAAAATATTGTCGTAAAAAATAACAACAAAAAACTGGATATTGTTAACATTATAAAAACTGCACTTTTGTGTTTCAGTTATAAAAGTATTTGCATCGAAAACATGAACCAAAGCAGGCTCCTCTTAATCACTCTTCCTCGTCAAGACATTACAGTGTTTCTATCTTCTGTCGTATTCTGCTTCTGTTTCCAAAAACGTCACTTCTAAAGTACTCTTTTTAAACACATCGAGTCAAAACATGACTGGAGTCAGTTGTGTTTGACATAATTTACACAACATAAAAAAGCTGTGTGTCAATTATTTAACTGTTAGTTTATTATATGTTGAGATATATACAGTTTTAACAGATATCATTGTAGAAACATGTTTTTTTTACATTTTTTTTTTACTGTATCTACGGTTTTGTTTATTGTTTGAAATCTGTGAATAGTATGGCCAAAAACACCTATGCTGTGGTAATTGTGTTAAACTTTTCAAAAAAGTATCAGAAGTTTGGATTAGTGCTTCTTGTCAACTGAAAAAAACAGTAATGGAACCAAATGTTTTGAATAAATACTTTCTGAAGTCTGAAATGCATTAAAACCTCACAATTAATAGTCAAAATAAACTTTAATTAATACATTTTAAGAGAAAAACCGTTCTAATAAGGTTAAGAAACCTCATCACATCATACAATAGAGCAAACTCATGAAAAAGTAAGTTAAGTTTATTAACTCATTCTTACCTCTGGACTGTCGGTCGTAAGATTCTGTGAGGAATTCACGGATCTTATCTGATGGGATAGCGAAGGAAATTCCTGCTGTCACTTTCAAAGTGTTAATTCCGATCACCTCACCGTCCTGAAATGTAAAATCAAGTTTACCTTTTTTTTAACCAAAAAATAAACGTAACAACAAAAACATTAAAAAAATCTCACCAGGTTGACAAGTGGCCCTCCTGAGTTGCCATACTAGGAGAAAAAAGAGAGACTCAGACAGAAGGAAGATACGAGTGTATCATGTCCGGTCACATACGTTGATGATGGCGTCTGTTTGAATGTAGTCCATGTCTGAGTTGCGCAGGCCCAGCTCTCGCCCTCCTCTCTGAGTGGTGCTGACGATTCCTGTGGTCACAGTGTTCTGGAGCGAGAACGGGCTGCCAATGGCGACCACAAACTCACCGGGCCTGAGATCTGAAGAGCGGCCCAGCATGAGAACAGGAAGCTTGGTCTGAGGGTGAAAAAACAGCAACATATTCCCAATTTTTTACGTTCAACGTTACAGAGAAAACATAGTTGTTCAAACCAAAATCTGGAGTCACTTCTAGGTTTGCGTTTTGAGTTGAGTTGATGTAAACTATGAAGGAGTTTTTTTTCTTATTTTTGTTGCCCTGATTTCTGAGCTTGTTCACAGAATCATGGACGACAACTATTATGACCCTTGGAAGACCCAAATGTTAAGGACAATGACCTAAGCTTAACGCTGCGATCAATGTTTTCTTATACTGCATTATACTGCATTTAAAAAGCATCTGAAGGAACTATTATTATCATCCGTTACGAAGCAATCTTGATTAATGTTCTGTTCTTAAACTTGTAAACGATTTGATTTCTACCTAATTTTTTCTAAATGCAATGAATGTCTTCTGGTTGTTTCTCTGATGCATATTTTTGTTTTGCCTTTTCTTGGATCGTTTTTTGATAAATGTTTAGCCTCAATGTCATGAGTCTGATATGAGCAGGTGAGGATCTCTGTACAAGCCCACCTTGTACGATCCCACCTTGCATAGTTTTGTATTCCTTAACTTCTGCTTAACAATAAAAGAAAGAACGAAAGACAACTAGAGATGGATTTATTTTATTTAGTTAAGTCTTTGTATATTAAGCCTTTTTTTTAGAGAAGGATATGAAATAGCTATGGTGGCTGGGAAGCACAAGAGAATTAAATCAAATGTACAAAAGTAATTTCTTTCAGAGATCTTTAATTGTTTTAATAGTTTGTAAATTGGTTTCAATAGTTGGTGAATTTGTTTCATTAAAATACAAAAATTGCTCCATCTGATCCATTTAAAATGTTTAATTAAATGTAAATTAATTCCATTGTTTGTATTTGACACAATTTACCCAACATAAAAAAGCTGTGTGTCAATTACGGGGGAATCTGTGTTTACATCAGTGACGCCTGGTGCCGCAACGCTGTTATTGTCTACAAACACTGCTCATCTCTGGTGAAGTTTATGATTATTAAATGCCTTATTGCCTTATTAAACGGCCTTTCTACCTGCGAAGGGAATTTAGTGCCATATTACTGGTAGCAATATGAATCTCCCCTGGCTCCAATAACAACAAGAGCGAGGCGCTACATGAACTCCACCAGCACATCAGTGACCAGCAGACAGCCAACCCAGATGCCTTCCTCATCCTGGCCAGGGATTTCAACCACGCCAACCCAAAGAACGTGTATCAACAACTCCACAAACACATCAACTTCAAGGTTACAAAATACTGGACAATGTTTACTCCACAAAAAGGTGCCAACAAAGCTCGTCCCCTCCCCCATCGTGTAGCCTCAGACCACACTATGTTAATACCAGCATACAGGCCGCTGATTAAAGTCAACAAACCAGTGAAGGGTTCTACAGAAGCACTCCAGGACTGCTTCTCCACCATAGACTGGAGCATGTTCAGAAAGGCAGCCACCTACAACGGCACGACAGACCTCCAAGAGTACACAGAGTCTCTTACCTCATACATGTGGAAGTGCATGGACGATGCCACCAGAACCATCTTCATTCGGGCCATCCAGAAGCCATGACTGACAAGTGAAGTCTACAGTTTCTTGAGAGCTCGGAATGCAGCCTTTAAAGCTGGAGACAAGATGGTTCTGAGGACGGCCAGGGCTAACCTGTCACGAGGCATCAGGGTTGCCAAGGGGGAGTACTCCAGGAGGATTGCTGACCACTTCAGCGACAGCAGAGACACCGGGAACCTGTGGCGATGGATGCAGACTATGACGGACTATAAGCCCCCTCCACAGACCTACGACAGCTCCACCTGTCTGCTGAGTCAGCTGAAACACTTCTGTGCTCGCTTTGAGGCAAACAACAGTACCCAGGCACAGAAGACATCTTAAGCACGAACCCACGGAAAGCCCAAGGTCCTGATAACATTCATGGTCGTGTCCTGAGAGATTGTGCCGAGGAGCTCACAGATGTTGTCACTAATATTTTCAGAGCTTCAAGCGGCTAGTCCTGCAGAACATCAAGTCTGAGATCCCCTCCACCCTGGACCCCTTCCAGTTTGCATATCGGTTTAACCGCTCGACCGATGATGACATCTCTGCTGCCCTCCACTCAGCCCTCACCCACCTGGAGACCAAAGACCAATACCATCAACACCATCAACCCCCAGCGGCTCATCCTCAAACTGGACCAGTTGAGACTCAACACCTCCAGCACCATCACGCTGAACACAAGGGCCGCCCAAGGATGTGTGCTAAGCCCCCTCCTCTTCATTCTGCTGACCCATGACTGCACCCCATCATCCAGCTCCAACCTCTTCATCAAGTTTGCGGATGAGACAACTGTGGTGGGTTTCATAAACAACAGCGATGAGACGGTCTACAGGAATGAGCACAACAGGCTGACCACATGGTGCAAAGACAATAATCTCCACCTGAATGTGGAGAAGACTAAGCAGGTCATTGTGGACTTCAGGAGAGTGCCCACCCAGCATCTACCAATAACCATCGACGGATCTGCAGTGGAGAGGGTGAGCACATCTGCGAAGATCTGTCCTGGAGCCACAATACAGCTTCACTGGCCAATAAAGCCCACCAGCGCCTGTACTTCCTACGCAGAATGAGGAGAGCAAGAGCCCCACCACCCATGATACTCAACTTCTACAGAGGCACCATCAAGAGCATCCTGTGAAGCTGCATCACAGTGTGGTACGGCGCCTGCACCGTGTCCTGCCTTAAGACCCTGCAGCACACCGTGAGAGCAGCTGAGAGGATCATTAGAACCTTAGAACAACCGCATCACCAGCAAGTCCATCAGGATTGCTGGTGACCCAACTCACCCATCCCACAGCCTCTTCAGCCTGCTGCCGTCAAGGAGGAGACTGCGCAGTCTTCAGGCCAGAACCAGCAGATTAAAGGACAGCTTCTTCCACCAGGCTGTCAGGAGACTCTACTCCCTCCCTCTCCTACCATAAATATCACCTCTACTTGCACTACCTGTGCATCAACTTTGTTTTTTGTTTATATTCTGTTTATTAGTTTATTATTCCTTTCATTTTGTTGGTTATTTATTTTTATTTATTTTCTTGAATGTCTTAATTAATGTCCTTCCAACCATATGGATGTTTTGCATTGTGGGTCTGAGAGGACCACAATTACATTTATGCTGTATGTCTTAATACATGCTTATTTGACAATAAAATAACTTGACTTGATTTGACTTGAATTTGTTTCAATTTTGGTAAGTTTGTTTCAAATCCTTGGAAATGTGTTTATTTTTTCTAAATATATCTTAATATGTTTCAATGGTTAAATGTGGTTTATACTTCCAAACCACTGCAATAGATAAAAGGAAACCATTGAGGTTCATGGATGCAGGAAATGAGGACATAAACAACATATTTAGTTCATTAATTAACTGTTAAAAGAGCAAAGACTTACGGCGGGTTTGGCTTAAGTCAAGAAATTAAACTATCTATCGACTATCCATCCAGGCCTTCCCAGTTTTTCGGAATCATGGTTGGCAGAATGATCCTCCTCCATACCTTCAAACACAAGCTAATGCTAAACAACAATGAGTGTGTTTTCCACAGCAGAATTAGAAACATGTCTGTGTGGAGCTGCAAATGTTCACAGGCCGGATCAGAAGGTGAATGCCAACATGCGGCCTTGCATGAAAGTCCAAGTCTCCACGGATGCTGAACAAGTGGCTAATATATGTAAATAATGACTCCTAAGTGCTGGCCAGGGGAAGCCTGGCTACTCCGAGTTCCAGACACACAAATGTTATATTTATCAGCCCACACAGACACAGAATGGAATCTTCTCTCTCAAACATCACCACAAGACGTTCACAAACTCAACATACTGGCAGGAGAGATGTTTCTAAAAAACTTATATTATACGCTCGTATTATTTAGCAGCCAAGATGTACCTCTGTGGTGGAAATAAGATATAAGATAACATAATGGAACATATGGACATAAATGGAAGAAAAGAAAGGAACTTTTTTAATATTATCTTTTTTCAGATAGAACTTGATATTATAATTCCTATAACATATATAAAAAAAAGCAAATATTTTTTAAATCAATCTTTTAAATTAAATAAAAATAATAATATGATAAATATAATAAAAATGTTAATGTGTAATGTATAATAGTGACACCAGTCAATACCAAAAGAGTACCAAACTGCTTGATCAAACTTTCAGCCAATCATGCGACACACACGATCTGTGACAACATAAAAGTATCTTTGCATCAAGTAGCTCTGTGTTCTTTTTAAACAGCTATGAATTAATAAAAAAAAAAAGAATTTTAAAAATATATTTTGGAATTAATAGAAACTACTCATAATTCAATATCAAATATTGATATATAAATTGAACACATTGGCATTTAATTCAACCTTTCAATATAGAAGTTATTGAATACAATCAATCATAATAAAATTGGAATATTTCCTTTAAAAGTCAATATTGTTATAACACTGATAATAAAAGTTTCATTAAATGACAAGAAGTACAGAAAGCTGTTTGAAATTTAAGTACATTATTTTTACATAACAGTTAACATTAAAATATATAATAATAATTCAGGAAATTATATTGTTAAAGAATTGACAGAATGCATCACAAACTGAAAAATAATAAGTTGTTATGTAAGCAATGAGCTGGTGCGATGATCTTGACCCTAAAGGTGAAGTTATTAATAGAAAATGACAAAGATAGTGAGAGTTCGTAACAGGAGCTCATAACCTTTGTAACATGTGCACATAGAAAATACATTTTGAGTGTGAACAGGTCATGTATATTTGACTTGGGTTTGACCTGGTGTCAGACAGATTTACTGTTTCCTGAGATTTTTTTTTCAAGATTCACGATCTGCCAGACTGTTCTATATGTGAACCACCGACTGCCTGTAAACACGTTGCAGCAATTTGTGTGTATTTTTAGCAACATTTCTTTCACCAGCATAATTTTAATGTAACAAAGTGTCGACTCCAGCTCTTTTCTTATCTTCCCTGACATGCTAACTGTCGAGGCGGTTCAGTAAATTGCTAGTGTTGGCTTGTGAGAGCTAAACAAGTTGACATTTTGCAACAAATAGTTGTCTGGTCCACATTTTGTTGTTTTTCTTGACCAAAAAACCCTCAGCAGACTCTTGGAGACAGTCACTTCCAGTACGTCTGTGTTGGTCTCTTACATGTTAGCAGAGCAGCTAGAAAAGCAGCGTCAAACTTTCCCCTCAAAATCGGATTCTATGGTTTGTTCTATGTTGAAATAAAGGTGATGAGCCTTCTCCAGCTTGGGGATGAGATCCGGCCCCAAATGAAGGAGTTTATGTATCTTAGGGTTTTTGTTCCTGAGTAAGGGAAGAAAAGAGCGTGGGATCAACAGTTGGATTTTTTTTGCAGACTTCACTAGTTTTTCACCGATCTTTGGAGGTAAAATAAGAGTTAAGCCAAAAAGCAAAGCTCTCTGTATATGTACTACTCTACCCTGACCTATGATTTTGAGCGACGGGTAGAGATGCAAAGAACAAGATGTTTAAGCGGACGAATTTAGAGTTAGGATTAGGAGCAGGGTCACCCTAGAGTAGAATCGATGTTCCTCTATGTTGAGAGGCGTCAGTTGAGGTGGCTTGGGCATCCGATTATGATGTCTCTTGGATTGCCTCGTCTGTGAGGTGACGAAAGACAACCACTGAGGGTTACCCAGGACACGCTGGAGAGACCCATCTTAGCCATACTCTACCCTTCTCTACTCAACTCTACTGGGTGTGTGTTGCATTTCCACCGGCACGATACGTCAAAGTAGGTGTGCGTGGAACCATAAGTAGATTCTGATCCACAGACCTCAGAGCCCGAGCTGGGGTGTAAGGCTGGATCAGATCAGTGATGTAAGGAGGAGCCTGACAATGAATAGCTCTGAAAGTAAGAACCAGAATTTTAAAGTTGATCCTGAGAGAAACTGGAAGCCAGTGAAGAGTTTTAAGGATCGGAGAAATGTGAGTTCTTCTACTTGAGCGGGCGAGACAACTCCTTCTTGTTAAGACATGAAAACAAACTGTTACAATAGTCCAGACGAGAAGAAACAAACGCATGGATTACATGGATTTAGTGCTGACTCAGCTCACCTCGATCAGAGGAGAGAAATCTTTTCAGGCTGTTGCTCCTAAGCTTTGGAACAATCTTCCTCTCTCTTTGCGCTTGATGGAGTCTACTGACTCCTTTAAGAAACATCTTAAGACGTTTCTATTTGTTCAGGCTTTTCCTTGATTTTCTGGAACTCCTGTGTTGTTCTCAGTATTATCTTGATCTTTAAAGTGTATATACTTTTTTTTGAGTATTGTTTTGTTTGTTTAAGCGCTTTGTGACCCTGGTCTGGAAAAGCGATATATAAATAAATATTACTTACTTACTTACTAAACATTCAACTCCTAATCCCTGCCTTCAGTCAGGAAACGCAAACAGACCCGGCAGTAGTTTGGTGTATCGCTTGTCTCGTGTCACTCAAAATACGTGCTGAGAGAAAAAACAGATGGAGAGGAAGTGGGATACAGCGGAGGGAGGGAGAGACAGAGAGAGAGAGCGAGAGCGAGAGAGAAAGAGAGAAAGAGAGAGAGAGAGAGAGAGAGTCCGTAGCAGTTTTTATCATAACGTTCTCTGACTGTTCTGCGGTCGTGTTGATGCCGCTACAGGCTGAATCTTCCGAAATGTCAACTCCAAGTACACAAGCTGATGCATTCAGGAACACCAACAGTTGTCCAGGAATTCATATAGAGTCTCTCCGCCTCCCACTTAAAGTCACAATGCATCTTGAAAAACCCTTCGGTCTCCAGAGCAGAAAGCGTTAGATCAGCTAACAGCAGTGGGTCGAGAACAAATCTCCGAACCTCTGACAAGT